>NC_141930.1:12087895-12390925 GCF_057802395.1 Ceratotherium simum simum
TGCTTGTGTCTTTGGTGTTATATCCAAAAAATCATTGCCAAGACAAATATCAACCTTTTTTCCTATGTTTTCTTCTAGGAGTTTTATGGTTTCAAGTCTTACATTTAAGTCTAAGCCATTTAAATTTTTTTTGTGAGCTGTGTAAATTAGAGATCCAATTTCATTCTCTTGCCGAGAATATCCAGTTTTTCCAACACCATTTATTAAAGAGACAATGTTTTCCCCAGTGAGCATTCTTGGCTCCCTTATTAATTATCAGTTGACTATTTTCGCAAGGGATTATTTCTGGGCTCTTGATACTGTTCCATTGGTCTATGTGTCTGTTTTTATGACAATATTGTACTATTTTTATCACTATAACTATGTAATAAAGTTTGAAATGAGGAAGTGTGATGATGCCAGCTTTGTTCTTCTTTCTCAAGATTGTGTTGGCTATTCAAGGTCTTTTATGGTTTCGTACACATTTTAGAAGTTTTGTTCTATTTCTGTGAAAAATGCCATTGAAATTCAAATAGACATTGCATTGAATCTATAGATGGTTTTGGATAGTAAGGATATTTTAACAATATTAATTTTTTCTATCCATGAACATGGGATGTCTTTCCATTTATTTGTGTCTTCTTCAATTACTTTCTTCAATGTCTTATTGTTTTACTGTACAGATCTTTTACCTCCTTGGTTACATTTATTTCTAAGTATTTTATAATTTTTGATGCTATTGTAAATAGAAGTGTTTTATTTATTTCTTTTTCAGATGGTTTGTTGTTAGTACATAAAAATGCAACTGGTTTTTCTAGTTGATTTTGTATCCTGCAATTTTAATGAATTCATTTATTAGTTCTAAAAGTTTTTTGGTGGACTATTTAAGATTTTCTATATACAAGATTATATCATCTACAAATAGAGACAATTTTACATCTTCCTTTCCAATTTGGATGTTTTTTATCTCTTTTGATTGCCTTATTTCTTTGACTAAGACTTCCAGTATTATGTTAAATAGGAATGGTGAAAGTAGGCACCCTTGTTATATTTCTGATCATAGGGGAAAGTTTTCAACCTTTCACCATTGAGTATGATGTTAGCTGTGGGCTTGTCACAGTGTCATATTGTGTTGAGTCAAGTTATGTTCCTTCTATATCCAATTTGTTAAGAGTTTTTATCATGAATGGATGTTGAAATTTGTCAAATGCATTTTTCTGCAATATTGAGATGATCATATGATTTTTTTCTTCGTTCTACTAATGTGACATACATTTATTGATTTGCAAATGTTGAATCATCCTTTCATCCCAGCAATAAATTCCACTTGATCATGGTGTATGATCCTTTTAATGTGCTGTTGAACTTGGTTTCCTAGTATTTTGTTGAGAATTTTTGCATTTATATTCATCAAGTTATAGGCCTGTAGTTTTCTTGTAGCGTCCTTATCTGTCTTTTGTATTGGGGTATGCTATCTTTATAAATTGAATTTGGGAGTGTTCCTTTTTCCTCAAGTTTTTTGAAGAGTTTGAGAAGGACTGGTATTAAATCTTCTTTAAATGTTTGGTAGAATTTACCAGTTAAACCGTCTGGTCCTGACTTTTCTTTGTTGGGGGGTTTTAGATTACTTATTCAACCTCCTTACTCATTATTGGTCTCTTCAGATTTTCTATTTCTTCATGGTTAAGTGTTGGTAGATTGTGTGTTTCTAGGAATTTATCCATTTCTTCTAGGTTACCCAATTTTTTGGTATATAACTGTTATGATGATTTGTATTTCTGTGGTATCAGTTGTAGTGCCTCCTCTTTCATTCTGATTGTATTTATTTGAGTCTTTTGTGTTTTTTTCTTCATTAGTCTAGCTGAAGGATGTAAATTTTGTTTATCTTTTCAAAAAACCAGCTCTTATTTTCATTCTTATTTTCTATTATTTTTCTGTTCTCTATTTCTGCTCTGATCTTTGTTATTTCTTCCTTCTGCTAACTGAAGGCTTCATTTGTTCTTTTTGTAGTTCCTTGAGGTGTAAAGTTAGGTTTTCTATTTGAGATCTTCCTTTTTTCTTAATGTAAGTGCTTATCACTCTAAAATTCCCTCTTAGAACTGCTTTTGCTGTATCCTATAGATTTTGGTATGTTGTGTTTCCATCTTTATTTGTTTCGAGATATTTTTTGATTTCTTCTTTGACGCATTGGTTGCTTAGGAGTATGTTGTTTAATTTCCACATTTCACGAATGTTCCAGTTTTCTTCCTGTTATTGATTACTATTTTCATACCATTGTGGTCAGCAAAGATAATGGTATGATTTCAGTTGCTCTCACCCCCCAGTCATGCAGCACATCTCAGTATTCTGATTGGGGAAAGAAAGAAATGGGTCTCTTGCCAGTGTCCCACACAGCTGGGAAACCAGGTTCGCATTCATATGTTCTCTCTTTCCCACATGGGAAAATCATGGACCTGAGAGAGTTTCTCTTGGCACTGGGCTGTGCCACTGTGGAGGAGGAGTGACATGGGTAAAGTGAAACTGTTCCTCATAGCATCCTCATTGCATCTAATCTGGGATTTTTTTTTTCTCTACTAGCATGCTAGAAGTTCTCCACTTGACTACTGGACTTCCACAAAGGCACTCTCAATCATGAGTGACTGTCAACATCAGTGCCTTTGGGGGGAAGATATTAGAAAATTATTTCTCCATTTGATCCTTCACTTCTTGTTTTCACTGACCTTGAAGATCAGCCAGAAGTGAAAGCATTTGCTCTTCTCAGGTGTTTTCTGACCATGCATCCTGTCTTGTGCATGCACATCCCTTTCTAGATTCCCCAGGATATGTAGAAGCCCCAAAATATCACATTCTCCAACTTTTCCACCCAGGCCTTTAGTATGTCTATTGTTTTCCACAACTGTTATATAATTCCCCAGGCAGAACAAGTTGTTCATTGTTTTTGATGAACATGCTCCACATAGGCTCTTCTCTGCACTTAGACAGTTCTGAGTTATGTGAAACAAAGATCAACTCCTTGCATCAGTCCTTTAGGGAACCTACAGACAGGTCAAAACAGATAAACACAATTCCTTGGGAACAAGGTCCATTCTGCTCTTTCTGGAACCAGGTATCTGCACCAGGAATACGGGTTGCAGTTTTCAAGACTGCCAACATCCTGGAGAGTAGAATGGAGCAAAGGTAAGTTAAAATGCCAAAAACCTATCCTACCATGTTTCAGTGATCTTTCTCCTAGTTAAACATTCACTTGTTTGCTTTAAATATCTGACTTTCTTCCAGAGTTCCTATAAGGTTGAGTCTGACAGATTTGCCAGTTTTCCAATGTTTCTGGTCAAGGATAGACCCGTGGAGTTCCCTGCTGTGCAATTTTTGCTGACTTCACTTCTGCTGTTTTATACTCTATCTTGTTAAGCATTTTCTAATTAAATTTGCAAAAGTCATGAGATCTGGAAATTTCTAAACTTAATATAAAAAGTCATCCTCCTGAGGTAGAATCCCTGAGACACCTTGCAAAAGCAAACACAAAACTATTCCAGAGTTTTATTCTGTGTACCCTCCACCCTAGCTGCACGGAATTACTTTACATAAAGCCCCATTGAAGATTAGCACAAAGTTGAAACTAAATAATAAATAAACACATGAAGGAAAATCTGCCATAAATAAGATTTTAAGACTCAACTACAACAAGATTAGACAATCATGATTTTCTAACAATAGAAATATTGTTTGTAAATGTTTTAAAATTTGATTTACGTGGTTATATTAATGACACAGAGCCAGAAGATTGATAAGACTCCACAGGTGATACTTGTATAAAGCTTTAAATGAAACTAAATAATATGATAAAGCAGTAGAAACAAAGGATAGACAGACATTAGAGAGCTCTGAGACTTCCCAAAGCAGCTCCAGGGATCCTTTCTTAGTCAGACAGGGGACAGTAGAATACATTTCTTACTGCCCATCGTTGCATGGCTTAAATGCTTTCATGGTTGTTCATCTATTGTAACCAAGACGCCACTTCAAAAGACCAAATGCGGGCATGCAATTTCTGGTGCCAGTTTTTTATGAATTTGTAAGTGTTTTTGTTTGTTTATTTTTTGATGGTCTTCAACTTGTTCCACTTGGATTTTCCTCTTCCATCAAAATTTTCTGTCATGTAGCACCCCACACCAAGGTACCTCTTATCTTCCAGTCCTTATGGCTCCTTTTCTGAACCATACTTCCAGTTTATTGGTTATTACCCAAGAATTTATAAAAATCCATATCATATTCTTATTCTTATGATCTAGTTCCTCTGATGCCACAAGGAACACAGTTCTTAATTCTATTCATTGAGCAGACTTATCTTTACCTTCCTTTATTCAGAGTATAACGAATTACCTGTCACAATGTCTTCCAGACTGAGTGCTGTCCTTCCAACTTGAAACTGCTATCTGTAAACCACACTGCTTGTTTGACATTCTCTGAGAACTAATCATAGGGTGGGGCCAATTCAGCTATTGGGTTAGATAACTTCCCGGGTGGATGTAATGAGGGGTCCAAAGGCATCAAAGCCATCTTTCTATGTATTGCAGTGGTCTCCCAATCTCTTGGACTCGAATATACCATTTTCATTTGATGAGTATCTGTTGGATTTTTCTCCCTGTTAAAATGTTGTTTTTACATGATGCATGCCATGATAGGTATTTCAGATCTTAAAATAATTTTATATCCTCTGTAATAGAAGCAGGTTTAACTTAAGCAAAATAACAGGCCAACAATTGCTTGTAAAACAGACTATAACTGGGAATTTCATTAGGAAAATTTCTAGCCCAAAATCTCAGTGTTACCACTGGGAGGCAGTAACGGGCTTTTGGCCAGGGCCACAGGGAATATTGTTGGAGACGCTGACACTTCTATCATTTGAACATCATTGAGGTTGTATGACTCCCAAAAATCCACTGGGTAATGGCTCTTTGTCACTCCAAGATAGGCTACTGTTTTTCAGAGCCCCAGTCAAATTCAGCTTTGTTTTTATTTCTAGTAACTTTGTGAGTAGGTCTAACTTTATGAAACAAAACAAACCAATTAATTTTGTTTCAATTTTTGAGCTGGCAGAAATAGTAGCTTATTTTTAATTGTTTAAGGAATGTCACTATGTCCCTGGCCCAAGTAATTTCTGTGAATGTCACCATGTATTCTTCAACCCACATTTTAGCTGGTTAATTAGCCAGTCCCTGCGAGTGATATGATTAACAAGTATTTTTAATTGTCTTAACTTGATCTACGGATTGAGATCAACACTATATCATCAATATAATGTATAACAGTACATTTCAGTGGAATCAAATCAAAACCTCTTTCAACAGGTTGTGGCAGTAAGCAGGAGAATTTAAATATCCCTGTGGAAACTCAGTAAACCTGGATTGGATTCTGTCCAACATGAACGCACAATGATTTTGGCTTTCTTCCATCATCGAAATTAAAAAATAAACCATTAGATAAGTCAATCACAGAATACCAATCCTCCTTAGCTTGTTGCAAATTTGAATTGTTAACATCCTATCAGGCATGGCTAATGCTGTTGAGGAACCATTTTATTCAGTCCTCTATAGTCTACAATTAACCTCCAGGATTCATTAGCTTTTCTCACAAGCCTAACTAGACTATTAAAAAGGGTATTTTGTGGGTGATAATATTCTTGTGTCTAACATATCGTTAATCAAATCAGGAATTTGTTGATGACCTCCAGGTATCCTATGTTGTTTTAAATTAACCACTTGAGTAGGTAAGGTCATTCTAGCGATTTCCATTGAGTGTGCTCAGTTAAAACAGGAGACAGAACACAGTTTTACAACATCCCTTTCCCCAATTGTTTGAGTAAGGTAAGAGCTTTCCCTCCTTATTCATGATGTCACATACGTTCCAATAATACATTCTGGTATAGTTGATATACAACCACAAATAACTTTGTTTATAAATTTCTACTTTAAGCCGTATTTTCAATTTTAGGTCATTGACAATTTACCACATCCCCGTAACTTAATTATGTTGCCTTTTTACTAGTGGATTTAGGTATGACAGTACACTGTGAGCCAGTGTAGAACAATTCCACTAAAATTTCTTCATCACACTCATGATATTTCACCCATACTGATGCAAACGGCCTCAGATACCCTGCTATGCATGGCACCACCCTCTCCACCCTGGAATCAACTGAACATATCTTCTTTAACTCACATTGTTTAAATCAATGCTGGTTATAAGGATCCTTTTTTTGTATCAACATAAAATTTTTTTTTAATTCATCATGGCTAGGACAAATTAAACAAAGCTTTCTATAATTTTTGGAGTTGGTAGAGCAACTGGACCACACAATCTCTCTAGTGATCTATTAAAATTTTAATAGTTATTCCACCTATCACTTTCTTTTTCATGACATTTTTAATTAACCATCTGAAATACCCTACCCTGTTTAATTGTCCTGAAGCTTTTTCATCCCTTTTAATCTTGAGGTTCCTTTTTTCCTTGAATATTCCTAATCTTTTTTCGCATCACTTTACCTTTTAGGAGGAGTTGAGCTGGTAGGTCTATGGCAGCTTTTCTTAAGTTCTTTTACCCTCCCAACGGGAAGGCACACAAGACTCCCAAACATTTGAACCCCATTTATCACATCAATCATTTCTTGGGTAAAAGACCTAAAATTGAAGCATACTATATTATTATATAATCAATCTGAAGGTGCTTGCATTTTCCACATTTCAGTACCCTCAAGATTATTCACTTTAGTACATAAGGGTGGAGCTGAACTATTCCCCCACTCAAGATATTTTTACATCACCCTGCCTTCTACCGGCTCAACAGATCAGAGTATCAACATTTCTGCAAAAAGTGCACTGCCTGACCTCTTTGAATGTTCTCAGGTTTGGAGAATCTCTTGATCCTCACCTTCCCTGTCACCACACCCAAAGCCTGTATAGACTTTTTAGTGATTATCAGTTAGGCAGAGTAACATTCTGATCAAAAGAAATATTTGAACTACTCCCTGCAATCATCATGTCCCTTTCCATTACAGACAGAATCAATGGTGGTAGTTTGACAGACCAGAAGCCTCATAGTTTTTCTTACTTACTCTCGTTTTTGCCAAAGTAGACAAAAGCAGCCAAGGCACAGAATTCTTGACTGAGTTCCCTTCTGTCGGAATTTCTCCTCTCACTCCTTTAGGTATTTCCCTCAGTTCCAGATCTACCCACTTCCAGGTTGATTTGTTTATCCTGCTGTCAATGGTCACAGTACCGCTTAATTGTAGGCTAACCTGGGGGAGCTAGCCTAGCGTCAAAGGTCCTTTATATCCCATTTCCTCATCTTCCTTTCTTCCAAACAAAGCCTCATCCATCATTTAATTATGGAGTCAAGGGCCACTTCAAGTATGCTGCTTGGAACACCAACTGCAGCAATTACACAGGGTCAGATAATTGAAAAAACTCATGAGACTCTGCAGGGTATACTCATAAAGCTTTAACAAAGGTGAAACATATAGCAGAAGGAGATAAAAATTATAGCCAAACATGAGAGAGAATTGAGATTTCTAGGCGCATCTTCCAGATTCTTTTCTCTGACACAGGACATGCTTCACCTGTGGATCATAACCACCAAGACAAGTGTGAGAAATCACAATTCAGCAGAGCTAAGGTATAACTTCACTGGATGGGTCTTTTGTACTCCACTGGTCATGGAGCTAAAACCAGACTGGTTTTAAACAGGTGAAATAGATACAAACCATTCATCTATACAGTTTCAATAAACAAAAAGGACAAACTGGTACAAAGTACCTCCAGGCAAGTTTTGGACTTTAAACAACACATTATAAATTACTAGCTGGTATATTCAATCCCCATCTTGGCCAAGTGTCAGTATCATAGTGTCCCTGGACATGAGAATAGAGACACCACAGATCAGCTTTTAGCTTTTTCAACAATCTTCAAAAGTTGTGTGCCCTGTATAACTTCACTCATATGTGGAATATAAACTAGCACATGGACGGAGAGAACAGTTTGGTGGTTACCATAGGGAAGGGAATTGGGGGCTGGGCACAAGGGGTGAAAGGGTGCATTTACATGTGACTGACAAATAATAATGTACAACTGGAATCACTCAATGTTATAAACTACTATGATATCAACAAAAATTTTTTAAAAAGTTGTGTGTCAAAAAATTTCTAGTGCTAGTGCATCAAAAAAATGGAAAAATATAAACTTTTAGGTTTTTGAATCATGTAATGTTTAGAAATTCATATTAAATGGCTATTATATATCACAGGTATATCACTTAAAAATATATACATATATCCTATTGACGATTTTAAAACAAATGATTTGATTAATTAGATCCTACAGGGAACCCTTTTGGTGATTGCCTTGTAGGATCAAAATCATTCCTTATATACTAAGCCATTTAAGTGGTAAGGAAAATGTTCATAACTAAACAGAAATATAAAATGCTTTGAGATGAAAAATATATTCGTTAAGCATTTAAAAAATACAAAAGTCAAAACTGAAAAAAAAAAACAAAAAAGAAATGAGTTATCAAATTGTGAAAAGACATAGAGGAACCTTAAATGCATACTACAAAGTAAACACAAGCTAATCTGAAAGGGCTGCCTACTGTATGATTCCAACTACATGACAGTCTAGAAAAGGCGAAACTATGGAGGCAGTAAAATGATCAGCGGTTGTCAGGATTGAGGGGAGGCAGAAATGAATACACAGAGCATGGAAGATATTTAGCACAGTGAAACGATACTGTATGATACCATATTGATGGATACATGTCATTATACATTTGTCAAAATCCATAGAATGTACATTGTCAAGACTGAACCTTCATATAAACTTCGTACCTTGGGGATAATGATGTTTCAATGTAGGTTCATTGATTGATATACAACTGACCTAAACTGTGTCTTGTATGGCTTATTTATTTTAAAAAATTCAAAAAATAATGAAGCCAAATGATAAAATTTGACAAGGCTGACTGGGAGGTACAAGGATGTTCAATATCCACTGTTTTATTTTTTTTTGTATACTTGAAATATTTGATGAAAAATGGAATATAGATGCTTTGAAACATCAATATTTAGTCTTTAAAACAAGGACTGTGGTTCAATCCCAACTCCCCCACTTACTGGCTATGACCCTTGGGCAAGTTGCTTTACCAATCCGTGCCTCAGTTTCCTTTGATTGAGTTACTAACAGCATCTGCCTCATAGGATTGTGAGGACAAAAAATGAATTACTACATTTAAAGCACTTAAAATTGTGCTTGGCAATGGTAGTCGTTTATATTGTGTGTCCACTTGGCTAGGCTATGGTGCCTAGTTGGTCAAATACTAGTCTAGATGTTGCTATGAAGGTGTTTGTGGATATGATTAACATTTACAATCACTAGACTTTAAGTCAAGCTGATTTCCCTCCACAATGTAAGTAGGCTTCATCCAATCACTTGAAGGCCTTGAAAACCAGGACTGAGGTTTTCCAGAGAAAAAGGAATTCTATCTTAAGGCTGCAGCATAAAAATCTTGCCTGAGTTCCCAGTCTTCTGTCCTGCCCTGCAGATTCTGGCTTCTAGACTGCACAAGTAACTCTTACATGAATTCCCAGCCCGCTGGCCAGCGCCACAGATTGCAGAATCGCCAGCCTCCACAATCATATGAGACAATTCCCTAAAATATATCTCTCTCATTCTCTATATATCCCATTGGTTCTGTTTCTCTGTAGAACTTTTTTTTTAAATTGATGTAGCATTGATTTATAACGTTATATGCATTTCAAGTGTATATCATTATATGTCAAAAACTGTATGTACTACACTGTGTTCCCACCAAAAATCTAGTTTCCGTCCATCACCATACGAATGTTCCCCTTTACCTCTTTCACCCTCCCTCCATGCCTCTTCTCCGCTGGTAACCACTAATCTGTCCTCTGTATCTATCTTTTGGTTTGTTATTTTTCTATCTTCCACATATGAGTGAATCATATAATATTTGTCTTTCTCCATCTGACTTATATTGCTTAGCATAATACCCTCAAGATCCATCCATGATGTTGCAAATGGCAAGATTTCATCTTTTTTATGGCTGAGTAGTATTCCATTGTATGTATATACCACATCTTCTTTATCCATTCATTCATCGATGGGCATGTAGGTTGTTTCCATGTCTTGGCTATCGTAAATAATGCTGCAATGTACATAGGGGTGTGTATATCTTTTTGAATTAGTGTTTTGGTATTCTTTGGATAAATACCCAGAAGTGGAATAGTTGGATTAAATGGTAGCTCTACTTTTAAATTTTTGAGAAATCTCTATACTGTTTTCCATAGTGGCTGCACCAATTTACATTCCTATCAGCAATGTATGAGGGTTCCCTTTTCTCCACATCCTCTCCAACACTTGTTACTTCTTGTCCTGTTAGTTATAGCCATTCTGACGGGTGTGAGGTGATATCTCATTGTAGTTTTGATTTGTATGTAGTTTTAATTACTGCATCCCTAATAATTAGTGATGTTGAACGTCTTCTCATGTTCCTGTTGGTCATCTGTACATCTTCCTCGGAAAAATGTCTCTTCAGATCTTCTGCCCATTTATTAATTGGGTTGTTTTTTGCTGTGTTGAGTCGTATGAGTTCTTTCCGTAGTTCAGATATTAACCCTTTAGCAGATGTATGATTTGCAAATATGTTTTCCAAATTGGTAGGCTGTCTTTTTATTTTGTTGATGGTTTCCTCTGCTGTGCAGATGATTTTCCTTTGATGTAGTTCCATTTGTTTACTTTTGCTTTTGTTTCCCTTGCCTGAGGAGACTTATCCAAAAGATATTGCTAAGACCGATGTCAAAGAGCATACTGGGGGCCGGCCCCTTGGCTTAGCGGTTAAGTGCGCGTGCTTCGCTACTGGTTGCCCGGGTTCGGATCCCGGGAGCGCACCGACGTACCGCTTGTCCAGCCATGCTGAAGCCGCGTCCCACATACAGCAACTAGAAGGATGTGCAACTATGACAACTATCTACTGGGGCTTTGGGGAAAAAAACAAAAAAGGAGGAGGATTGGCAATAGATGTTAGCTCAGAGCCGGTCTTCTTCAGCAAAAAGAGGAGGATTAGCATGGATGTTAGCTCAGGGCTGATCTTCCTCACACACAAAAAATAAATAAATAAAAAGAGCATACTGCCTCTTCTAGCAGTTTTATGATTTCAGGTCTTACATCCAAGACTTTAATCCATTTCGAGTTAATTTTTGTGTATGGTATAAGATAGTGGTCTACTTTCATTCTTTTGCATGTGGTTGTCCAGTTTTTCCAACACTATTTATTGAAGAGGTTTTCCTTTCTCCATTGTATGTTCTTGGCTCTGTTTTTCAAAAATTACCTGTCCATATATGTGTGGTTTATTTACGGGCTCTCAATTCTGTTCCATTGATCTGCGTGTCTGTTTTTCTGCCAATACCATGCTGTTTTGATTACTACAGCTTTGTAGTATGCTTTAAAATCAGGGAGTGTGATGCCTCCAGCTTTGATCTTTTTTCTTAGGATTGCTTTGACTATTCAGGTCTTTCATTGTTTCATGTTAATTTCAGCATTCTTTGTTCTATTTCCATGAAAAATGACACTGGGATTTTGATAGAGATTGCATTGAATCTGTAGATTGCTTTAGGTAATATAGACATTTTAACTATGTTAATTCTTCCAAGCTATGAGCATGGAATATCTTTCTACTTCTTTGTGTCTTCTGCAATTTCTTTCAACAACATCTTATAGTTTCAGTGTACAGGTCTTTCACTTCCTTGATCAAATTTATTCCTAGGTATTTTATTCTTTTTTTTTGCAGTTGTGAAAGGGATTATTTTCTTGATTTTTCTTTCTGCTAGTTCATTGTTAATGTACAGAAACACAACTGATTTTCGTATGTTGATTTTGTACCCTACAACTTTACTGTATTTGTTTATTATTTCTGATAGGTTTTTGATGGATTCTGTGGAGTTTTCTTATATAAAATCATGTCATCCACAAATAGTGAGTTTTACTTCTTCCTTTCCAATTTGGATAACTTTGTTTTTTTCTTGCCTATTTGTTCTGGTTAGGACTTCCAACACTAGGTTGAATAAGAGTGATGAGAATGGGCATCCTTGTCTTGTTCCTGTTTTTAGAGGTATAGGTTTCAGTTTTTCACCATTGAGTATGATGTTAGCTGAGGGTTTTTCATATATGGCCTTCATTATGTTGAGGTACTCTCCTTCTATATGCATCTTATTCAGAATTTTTTCTTAATAAATGGATGCTGAATCTTGTCAAATGATTTCTCTGCATCTTTTGAGATGATCCTGTGATTTTTATTCTTAATATTGTTAATGTGGTGTATCAGGCTGATTGATTTGTGGATGTTGCAACATCCTTGCATTCCTGAAATAAATCCCACTTGATTGTGATGAATGATCCTTTTAATGTATTGTTGTTCACTTTGCTATTATTTTATTGAAGATTTTTGCATCTATGTTCATCATCAATATTGGCCTTAACATTGTTTTCCTGTGTTGTCCTTGTCTTGTTTTGGTGTCAGGGTAATGCTGGCCTTGAAAAATGAGTTAGGAAGTGTCCCCTCCTCTTCAACTTTTTTGGAAGATTTTGAGAAGGCTAGGTATTAAATCTTTGCATGTCTAGTAAAATTCACCAGAGAAGCCATCTAGTCCTGGACTTTTGTTTTTGGGGAGGTTTTTGATTACTGTTTCAGTCTCCTTACTAGTGATTAGTCTATTCAGATTCTCTATCTATTCTTGATTCAGTTTTGGAAGATTGTATGATTCTCAGAATTTATCCATTTTTTTTCTAGGTTATCCACTTTGTTGGCACATAGCTTTCATAGTATTCTTTTACAAACCTTTTATTTCTGTGACATCCATTGTAATTCCTCCTCTGTCATTTTTGATTTTATTTATTTTAGCCTTCTCTCTTTTTTTCTTAGTAATTCTAGCTAAAAGTTTGTCTATTTTGTTTATCTTTCAGAAGAACCAGCTCTTAGTTTCATTGGTCTTTTCTATTGTTTTTTTAGTATCTTTTTCATTTATTTCTGCTCTGATTACTATTATTTCTTTCCTTCTACTGACTTTGGGCTTTGCTCTTCTTTCTAGAGTTCTTTTTGGTGTAATGTTAGATTGTTTATTTGAGATTTTTCTTGGTTCTTCAGGTAGTCCTGTATTGCTATAAACTTCCTTTTTAGTACTGCTTTTGCTGCATCCCAAAGATTTTGGTATATTGTGTTTTCATTTTCATTTGTCTCTGGATATTTTTTGATTTCTCCTTTGATTTCTTCATTGTTTCAATAGTTGTTCAGTAGCATGTTGTCTAGTCTCCACATATTTGTGACTTTTCCAGCTTTCTTCTTATAGTTGATTTCCAGTTTCATACTGTGTGGTCAGAAAAGATGCTTAATATGATTTCGATTTTCTTAAATTTATTGAGACTCGCTTTGTTCCCAATGTATAGTCTATCCTTAAGAACGTTCCATGTGAACTTGAGAAGAATGTGTATTCTTCTGCTTTTAGATGGAATGTTTTATATATATCTATTGAGTCCATCTGGTCTAGTGTTTCATTTAAAGCCAATGTTTCCTTGTTGACTTTCTCTCTGGATGATTTATCTGTTAACGTCAGTGAAATATTAAAATCTGCTACTATTATTGTGTTGCTGTCAATTTCTCCCTTTAGGTCTGTTAATAATGGCTTTATATATTTTGGTGCTCTCATGTTAGGTGCATTTATATTAATAAATGTTATGTCTTCTTGGTAGATTGTTCCCTTTATCATTATATAATATCCATCTTTGTCTCATATTATCTTTTTTGGCTTGAAGTCTATTTTGTCTGATATATGTATAGCTACACCTGCTTTCCTTTGGTTGCTATTTGCTTGGAGTATCATCTTCCATCCCTTTACTTTGAGCTTATGTTTGTCATTAGAGCTGAGATGAGTCTCCTGGGGGCAGCATATTGTTGGGTGTTATTTTTTAATCCATTCAGCCACCTTGTGTCTTTTGAGTGTTAAATTCAATCAATTTATATTTACAATGATTATTGATATATGAGGACTTAATATTGTCATTTTATCTTTTGTTTTCTGGTTGCTTTATATTTCTGTTGTTTCTTTTTTCTTGTGTTTCTGTCTGCCATTTCATTTTGGTGATTTTCTGTGATGTTTTTTCTCAGTTTCCTCTTTTTTTATGTTTCATGTCTCTGCTCCAAATTTTTGTTTTCTAGTTGCCATGAGGTTTGTATAAAAGCTCAATAGATAGGATAGTCCTTTTTATGCTGATAGCCTCTCATCTCCATTTGCCTACATAAGTTCTCTCTTTTTCCTCTTCCCCCTCTATGTTTTTGTTGTAACAAATTACCCCTTTTTATATTGTGAATTTACCATATTGAAGTTGGTATAACTATTTTTATTTTTATTTTATTTATTTATTTATTTATTTTAAATATTTATTTATTTATTTATTTATTTATTTATTTATTTATTGTGTGTGTGCGCACGAGGAAGATCTGCCCTGAGCTAACATCCATGCCAATCTTCCTCTTTTTGCTGAGGGAAGACTGGCCCTGAGCTAACATCCCTGCCGATCTTCCTCCACTTTATATGGGATGCTGCCACAGCATGGCCTGACAAACGGTGTGTTAGTGCATGCCTGGTATCCAAACCCAGGCCACCAGCAGCGGAGCGCGTGCACTTAACCACTACTCCACGGGGCCGGCCCCAGAAAGTCCATTTTTTTTTAAATTTTATTTATTTATTTTTTCCCCCAAAGCCCCAGTAGATAGTTGTATGTCATAGATGCACATCCTTCTAGTTGCTGTACGTGGGACGTGGCCTCAGCATGGCCGGAGAAGCGGTGCATCCGTGCGGGCCCAGGTTCCAAACCTGGGCCGCCAGCAGTGGAGTGTGCGCACTTAACTGCTAAGCCATGGGGCTGGCCCTGGTATAGCTATTTTTAATGCTTCCTTTCCCTTTAGCCTTTATATTATAGTTGTTTACTAATCTAATCTGATATAGAAGTGCAATTTTTTGATTCTGTGTATCTATTTATCACCTTGCTCAAAGTTTGTATACCTTTGTCTTTTCATTTCAAGTAGGAGAGCTCTTTTCAACATTTCTTGTAAAGCAGGTCTAGTGGTGATGAAAGCCTTTATTTCTCCTTCATATCTAGGTACAGTATTCTTGACTGTACCCAATCAAGAATAAGATAATTCTTGTTTTTAAAGATAAAAAAATAAAGCATTTTTCATCTTTCAAAATTTTAAATATATCATTCTCCTCTTTCCTGGTCTATAGAGTTTCTGCTGGAAATCTGCTGATGGCCTAGTGGGGATTCCCTTCTAGTTTTTTGTTTTCTTTGCCCCTGGCTGCTTTAATATTATTTTCTGTTATTGACTTTTGACAGTTTTATTATCATATGTCTTTTTTTGCATTGAGATCATTGGGTGTTCTATTAGCTTCATGTATTTGTATATCAGGTTACTACTCTAGGTTTGGGAAGTTCTCAGCTATTACTTCTTTAAATAAGCTCTCTGTTTCCTTCTTTTTATCTCTTCTTCTGGGATATCCATTATCCTTATGTTGCTCTTTCAAATGAAGTTGAATAATTCTCATTGAATTTCCCCATTTTAAAGAAAATCTTAGTTGTGTCTACTTTTCCACTTGCATCCTTTCTAGGTTTCTAACTTTGAGCTCACTAATTCTCTCTTTCATATGATCTGCTCTATTTCTAATGCTTTCTAATGCATTCTTCATCTCATTTATTGAGTTCTTCAGCTCCAGAATTTCTGTTTGGTTCTTTTTTAGAATTCAATCTCTTTGGTAGAGTATTTTTTCTGTGCATTGATTTTATTCCTGAGATCATTGAACTGCCTTTCTGAATTTTCTTGTAGCTTGTTGAGTTTCTTCATGACAGTTATTTTGAATTCTGTATCCGTTAGATTACAATCTTCCATGACTCTATGTTTGGTTTCTGGAGAATTATTACTTTCCTTGTGTGATGCTGTGTTACCATAGCTTTTCGTGGTTCTTGCTGAGTTATTCCTCTGCCTGCACGTTTCTCACAGTGAACACTTTTCTTATTTAGATATAGATTTGTTTGTTTTGATTCTAGTTATTCAATCAGTTGGAGAGTAGAGGCCTTTCTTTTGTTTCTCATAGGTCAGGCTATACTGCTAGTTTTTGTTTTTTCTTACCTGAACTGCCTCTGGCTATATTTGCCAATCTGCATGTTCCATCCTCCACTGCCTCTATTAGTTTTGTCACCAGTGCTCTTTTCATTACTGCCTATGCCTCCAGGGGTCACTGACGCCTTGCTGTTATGAGTGTCATTGTAGTTCCTGGCTTTGCCACCAGGGGTACAAGGATGGTTGACGCTTCCACCATGTCTGGAATCCCTTGGGTCAGAAGCTCCACCAGTGTGGCTGGAGGAGGGCTTAAGTGGGAAGGGAGCTGGGTTCATGGGGCTCCACCTCCACTGTTTCCCATTTCCTTGTGGCCCCAGGCGCTACTGCAGTGGGAAAGTCAGAGTTTTGTGAGCCTCCACTGCTGCTACTAGACTCTGAGCTATGGTCAGGGGCCTACAATCATGGGGATCCACCTCCACTGCTGCTCCACACCCCATGACCACAGATGCCACTACAGCTGGGAGGCTAGAATCACACACACATCTCCTCTGCTGCCCACCGAGTTTTCTGGGGGTGGGTACAGCTGGCTCAGTGGGGGAACAAGGTCCTGGGAACAGCCTCCACTGGTCCTCTGATTTGCCTCCTTTATGTGCTCCACTTAGCTTTGTATTTACCAATATGTGGATCTATCTGGCATCCTGGTGTCTTGGGTAATGTAGCCTTTGTTAGGGGTTGTGGATGTTTTACTCACTGTAGATTGAAGGAGAGAGACAAAGTATCCTCTTATGTTGCCATGATGATGTCTCCCTAACTATTCCTCTGTAGAACCTTGACTAATACAGTAGCTTAGTATCCAGATGTTCTCTGTTCTAGTTTTAGTCCATATTAGCACAGCATAATGGGCAATATGAACCATATAAATGTTTTGGGGATAACTTAATCTGCATTTTTTTTCTGCGTTTAGTGAAATACTCTTACTGTATTACTCTTACAAAATTTTCTGTGGTTTGAAACTAAACGTTCTCTAGAAAACAAATAGGATATATTTTCTTGCATACTGAGAGGAATTTGAGTTTGAACTACTATAGTTAAGATAAAGTTTAAAGTTAGAATTAATGGAACATTAAAATGTGATATTAGTTAAATTAGTATGTCTGACAGTTGAAATGCATTCTTGACAAAACCACTGCAACTTATGGCAAGATGTAAAGATATACTTTGTGGCCACTAGAGGGCACACAACGTCTGCCACGTTTTTATTTAAAGCTAAGGACTGTTGATTGCAGAGGAAAGTAGTCAAATTTTGTCTAAGAAATAAGAAAATGGAGCTCCATTTATATTTAAATTATCATCATTGAAATAGAAATATTTATGCAATTGAAAATGAGTGCATTCACTTAAAAGTCACTTTTCAGCCAATTTTCAATATTTAGGAGTATTTTCCCCCAAGACCAGATTTTTAAATATAGCTATGAATAAATAAGCAAAGCTAGATTTTAAGTTTGTTGAAGGTATAAATCACACTTTATTTATCTTGTTATCCTAATACATTTACCAACTTTCACATTTTAAGAGCATAGATTTTTTTTCATTATAAAATTCAAATATTTGTATTAATGCCAACATTAGGTACTTTACAAAGGTGTATAGTGCAATTTCATAGATGTCACTTTGCTAGACATATAATGAGGTGATAGCATCAGTCAGATCGTATTCTCTAGGAATTCAGGGCCTGGTGACTGCCTTGTGGTATGTCTGAGATAAAGCATATCTACCTAAAACTATTTCCTCCACCAGCCTGTTGGTTGTTCAGGAATCATCATAGGATCTTCTATTGATTAAACCCAAGTCCATTTCTTCTTGTAAGCATTGGGTGCTTTGCCCCTATGTTCTTTCTTCCTAAAATCTCTAGGGATTCATCTTATTTCTTTTTCACAGAATATTGCCCACTCCCTTTCTTGCAAATGTTACCTACAACAGACTAGATGCCATTTCCTGACCTGGTTTCCCCCAAACCATATTTTTCTTGTTAAAAGTTTGCTTTTAATCTCAAAGAACCCTACTGGGTTGAGCTTTTCTGCTTTAGACATTGATACATACAAACTGGATCCATTGCTGGGTCTGATGTGATTTCATGCCTCATAGATTATAAATATAGAGTCACAATAATTATTTCTTCTTTTATTTTAAGTCAAAGAGTTACGAGGACCCATAAATATTTCCTTTGGAAATTATTCATATTCATTCCTTTTCCTCCGTTTTTACTGCCACCTCTTGGATTAATCACTCATAGCCTTGCATCTGAATTCCTACAACAGTTTCATAATTGGCATCTCTTACTCTGTTTCCCTTTTCAAATCTCCTTCTATAAAGCTACCAGATCGATCTTGTGTAAATAATGGTTTCATTATGGTACTCTCAAGCCCACACATCTCTAGTGATTTTTTACTACCACATCAGTGTGAAAGTCCTCTGTCTGATATGTAAGCTCTCCCAGAATACGATCCCATCCAACATATCAGAACTTATTTCCCTTGACTCCCCAGCATGCATCCTTACCTAATAAGCGAAGTCTTTTTGTAACTACAAAAAGGTGACTTTCACATCTCAGCAACTTTAGACTTTTTAATTTTCATATATTTTAACATTTAGCTTCTATAGAGCAGGCACCCTCTTATTAGCTTTCTGTTTTCAACGCTTTCCATATAGCCAGCTCCTACAAGAAGCACAATCATTGTTGGTTGAATGTATAAATCTGGAAAATGGCATCCAGGCTATATCTCTTTTATTTTTTCACTGTTTCATCATATTTAGGTCAATGTGGTAGAGGGGATACCATATATAAGTTAGTCAGAAGCCGTAGGTTTTAATTCTTGGTCTTCCATCTACAAGTTTTGGAATATCAGGAAAATTTCCAATCTTTTCTGAAATTGAGAAAAAAATTAATATTTTTAACTGAAAAGGTAATATAGACATTATAGAGTGTTTGAAAAAGAAAAATGAGAAAAAATTTTACCCATAAAACTCTGCTTTACATTTCTATTGCTGCTACAACAAATTACCACAAACTTAGCGGCTTAAAAACACAAATTTATTATCTTTTGGTTCCGTAGGTCTTGGTCTGAAATGGGCTTTAGCATTGGGCTAAAATCAAAGTCTTGGCAGGATTGCATTACTTTCTGGAAGCTCTAGGGAAGAATCTGGTTTTTTGCCTTTTCCAACTTCTAGACGCATCTGCATTTCTTGGATAGTTACCCACTTTCATCTTCAAAGCCAACAGTGGTCTTTCTCTCATTACATTAGTCTGACACTGACTCTTCTACATTTAAAGAACTTTCCTTTAGCATTTAAAAGTCCTTCATAATTACATTACTGGATTATTTAAAATAATCCAGGACAATTTCTTTATTTTAGGGTTAGCTGACTAGCAACTTTAATTACATCTGCCACTTTAATTCCCCCTTGCCATGTAACAATTTATTCACAGGTTCTGGGGATTAGGACATGGACATCTTTCAGGTGAGAGCATTATTCTGCCTATCACAGTCTATCTTCTGGCCCTGAAATAGTCACATCCGTCTCACATTCAAAATATATTCATCCCATTTTAACACCCTCCAAAGCCTCAACCAATTACAACATCAACTCAAAGTTCAATATCTGGGCCTGCCCTGTGGCTTGGTGGTTAAGTGCGCGCGCTGCGATGCTGGCGGCCCGGGTTCGGATCCCGGGTGCGCATCAAGGCACCACTTCTCTGTCCATCCTGAGGCCGAGTCCCACATACAGCAACTAGAAGGGTGTGCAGCTATGACATACAACTATCTAGTGGGGCTTTGGGGGCAAAAAATAAAATAAATAAAATCTTTAAAAAAAAAAAAAAAGTTCAATATCTAATCTAAATATCTTCAGGTCAAAAGCCCTGAATCTCATTATCTAGATCACGTATGGCTGAGGCTCTGGATATAATTCATCTCTAGCTGTAAACCAGTGAAACTCAAGAAACAAGTTATTTGCATAAAATTGTGGGCAGGCATACGATAGCATTTTATAGACATTCTCACTTAAAAAGGGAAAAACTTTTTTAAAAAGTGTCATTGGTCTCAAGTAATGTTGATATCATCTCGAAGAGCTCTATTTGGTTTCAAGTCTTGGAAATGATCCTCTATGGCTGTGGCTCCACTTTCTGGGCTCCTAACTCTGCCTTAAGAGTCATCCTTTTTTCTCTTCAAAGATAGCACGTTTTCAGTTGATTCATTTTATCAACCTGTTAGGGATGTGATAGCCAGTACTCTCTCTGTCCCTTTTGGCCCAAGTTGGCTGTGTTTCTGCTGGTATAACATTGTCAAGAGCTTTGTGGATCTCTCATGTATGTTATAAGAAGTCATTCCATGAGACAAGAGGGTTCTCCACAAGTTTCTCTTGGATAATCAAATCCGTATTCCTGGTGTCTGCTGATATATCTATGTCAAAGAAGCCCATGAGTCTCATGCCTAATCTCTTAAAAGAATCCTCTGTGCTACTGAATATTCTAATCTTTTGATACTTCTAAGGCACTAGACACAAGTTTTCCAGCCACCCCTTTGGCTTTCTCTTAAGAACATGCTTTCCTGACAGCAAATCTCTCAATTTTAGCATCCTTTCCAATGCATAAATCTGAGAGTTTCCAAAATCACGACATCCTAGTTCCTCTTTGCTTAACAGTTAACTGTTAAACTATCTCTTTCCTCTTGATTTTACTATAAGCAGCAAGAAAAAAACAGGCTGCACCTTTCACACTTCGCTTGGAAATATCCTCAGAATAGTATCCAAGTTCATCATTTGCAAGTTCTGCTTTCCACAAAACCGAAACTTCAGTTCAGCTAAGCTTTCTGCCACCATTTAACAAGGATTTCCTTTTCTCCTGTTTCCAATGACAAGTTTCTCTTTTACACCTTAGCTCTCAATGGCAGCACCTTTAATGTCCATATTTCTAATGGACAATACTAGTCCAAATATTCTGTTTATGGTGATTTAGGTCTTCTCTAAGACAGTATGTCTTCTTGACCACGCTTTGCCCTTCATTCTAAGTCCTCACTAGCAGAGTTGTTAACATCCATATTTCCACTAACAGTCTATTCATGGCAATGTAGACTTTTTCAATCATCCTTCTCAAAATTCTTCCAGCCTTCACCTATTACCCAACTCCAAGGTCTTTTAGGTATTTGTTACAGCAGCACTCCACTTCCAGTTACCAATATCTGTATCAGTCAGGGATCAACAAAGAGAAGCAGAATCATTAGAAGATATATATTGAAAGATTCATTGCAAGAAACTGACTTACATGATCATGGGGGCTGGCTAGGTAAGTTTGAAATCCATTGGGCAGGACTTCAGGAAGAGCAGGCTGGAACTCTTGTGCAGGGCTGAAAATGTCCACAGATGGAATTTCTTTTTCATCATGGAAGTTTGAGCTCTATTTTTATGGTTTGTCAACGTATTGAATCAAGCCCACCCAGATATATAGGATAATCTCTTTTACATAGAGTCAACTGATTATGGACTTTAATCATATCTATAAGATGCCTTAACAGCTACATCTAGGTTTGTGTTTAATTGAATAATTTGGAACTATAGCCTAGCCAAGTGGACATGTCAAACATATCAAAAGACTATAGCACTCTGTTACTCTAACATAATTATTATTATAGTTTTATGTGTATCCTTTGTCCTTATAAATGTGCCATTATAGATAATTATATTCATAATGTACATCACTTTGATATTTACTTGTTTTGTGTAACATGCTACCATAAACTTTTTTCATGTTATTGAATATTTTTCCTAATTAAAATAGCTAATGATTGCATAAATATTCAGTTCAGTTCTTATATCATAATTAACAATTTCCTTCCATTTTTTACCATTGGAAGTTACACCAAAATTAAGGATTGCATGCTAATGCTTTTTTCTATATTTTGATTCTTAAAGACATATATTCCAACATATAATCATCAGTTCAAAGAATATGATTAAATTAATGTAAGCTTTGAAGTTACTTCATTATTAAATTGGAAGAGTAATAAAATCATTCATATCTATCTTGAAAGGTATAACTTGTGTGACTCTCTTTATAGATTTATCTATCAGAGAGATAATTTTGTTTTTGTTTGCTTTGTTTTTTTCCTTCTTTTCAAGAATGGCATAAAATGCTATAGATAAGCGTAAAATGGAGGGGGATAGGAAGTCTCTATGAAACCACGGGGTTGTCCTGGACTTTCTGTATTCCTAATCAGGCAGAAAGAATGAGAGGGAAAAGATTAAGTGTTTTGCACCTGGGCTCTGTTCTAGGCTCTCTTCTCTTCTCATTCTATACAATCCCGTGGGCAACCTCATACATTCTATGGCTTCCTTGGCCTTCTTTGTAAACCAATAACTCCCAAACTTTTATTTTGGATCAAGATCTACTTTCTGAATTCTAGTCCTATATATCTAGCTACCCCCTAGACATCTACACTTGAGAATCTTACAGCCCTAAAATGCAACACTTCAAAATGATGTCATCTCCAAATATTTTTCATCTGGTGTTTCTTAGCTTATTAAATAATACTACAACCCACCCAGTTACTGAACCCAGAAATCTCACAGTTACCCTTGCTGCTTTCTTCTTCCCCATCCCCATATCTAGTTAACCATCAAACTCGGTTGATACATTGCCAAAGAACTTCACAATCCATTGAGTTCTATCTCCTCTCACTATCTCTACTGTAGTCTAAGACATCATCATCCATTTCCCAGTCTAGGACAGCAGTAATCTTCTACCAGTTCTCTGAGCATCCATTCCTGCTTAATTTTAATCCATGTAGTGTGAAATTCAGCATAGCAATCTTCTAGGGAAGCAAATCCAGCTATATCACTTCCCTGTTGAAAGTCCTTTGCCCTAGGATAAGGACCAAAGCACTTCACATGGTTTACTTCACTGGCACCTCATGCCTACCCCTCCATTTTCATCACCTTCCACTTCTCCTTTCATGCTCTACCTTTCAGGCATAAGGCTATTATTTCAAATATCCTTTCTTGCTTCATAATCTCTGCACATATTCCTTCCTGTGCCAGGAGCACATATTTCTTCCTTTCCTATTTCTTTCCACTCCCACAAACACTTTTGCCGATATACAGCCTACTCTTCTTCAGGTCTCATCGTAAATAAATTTCTTCAATAAATATCCCCTAGGCACTAAGATAGGGTTAGATCTTTTGCTTTATGCATCCATGGCACACTGTACAGCTCTTTTACAACACGGCACACTTGAGACAACTTGTTCAATGTCATTTCCTCTAGTTTGTAATTTCCTTGAGAGAAAGTGTGTTGCTTGATCATCTAGAACAGATACTAGCTGAAGTAGATACTCAATGAATATTTGATGAGAATTTAATAAATATGTAAAACAAGTAGAGGAAAAACATTTCACTTAACTTTATTTTGAATACTGGGTCTCTGTAGAGTAATAGTTGTTGTTAGTGTTGTGGAGTTGATTCCAACTCCTAGCAACCCTGTAGCACACCCTGCCTCATCTTTTTGTGCCATCTTCTCACCTTCCTGTGCTGTATCAGACAATGTTCCACAGCAATTCATAGAGTTTTCATGGCCAGTTTTTTGGAAGTAGATGGCCAGGTCCTCCTTCCTAGTCTGTCTTAGTCTGGAAGCTCCACTGAAACCCGTCCACCATGGGTGACCCTGCTGGTATTTGAAATACCAGTAGCATAGCTTTCAGCATCACAGCAACACACAGCCGCCACAGTATGACAACAGGCAGATGGGTGATGTGGTTCCCTGACTGGGAAACGAACTCGGTCCATGGTGGTGACAGAACCAAATCTTAGCCACCAAACCACCAGGGCTGGCTTACAGTAATTGTAATACACTAATATTAGTATACTAAGATACTGTTACTATATATTATACTGATAATTAACACATAACAATATTCACATACTGTTATTAACGAATATGTTTTGGCATTCTACAGCAAGAAAAGGGAGGATGACTTAATGTGGCGGGTCCATAATAGATGCCAGAAAAATCACATCTCTAGATGGAGCTGTAAGAACTGACCAATTCACAAAATTGCTCACCATTCCACATATGAGTTTTTATTCCTACAAGTCAGAACTAGAGTATTTCCTTTTTACAAAATGTGTCTTTATTCATTTGCCCAGTTCAAATGTCACTGCATTTCTAAAAGCTCTTGTTCCCTCTACCCATGCAGAGTTAGTTACTTGTTTATATCCACTCCTAAAACATTTTTTATACGTCTCTGTTTTCATACCTGTTGTATTGGATGACAGGTATTATAGTTACTTGCTGAAGTATGTCTCCCCCACTAGCCTGTGAGCTGCTTGAGGTCATGGTTATTTTTAACCATTTTTTAAATTGGACCATTCTACTTAAATTTCTTCATGAAAGCCAGGGAATGCAATAATATAGACCTCTCATATACTACGTTTTTTCTTTACTTCTCTATGGGAGTTTTAGTAGTGTTAACAGTACTCTGTTCTCAAATTTTTCTTCTTTCCTTTCTTCTGGGATGCCACACTTTCTTTTGGTCATCCTTCTGAGTTTCTGTCTCTTTCTTGTCAGTCCTGATCAAGAATCGTTTTCTTCATTTGTCCCCATAGTGGCAGCGCTGTCAAGCTGCATCATCAGGTCATTCCCTTTTCTCTCTATACTCCCTTTTGGGAGATATAATCTGTTTCAAATTAGTTATGAAAAACACTGTAATTTATTTTATTGAATTTAAAGTTCACCAAAACTGGACTATATAGGTTAATCATGGAAGGATTTATTTATTTTATTTTTTCCCCCCAAAGCCCCAGTAGATAGTTGTATGTCATAGCTGCACATCCTTCTAGTTGCTGTATGTGGGACTCGGCCTCAGGATGGAGGGAGAAGTGGTGCCTCGATGCGCACCCGGGATCCGAACCCGGGCCACCAGCATCGCAGCGCGCGCACTTAACCACCAAGCCACAGGGCCGGCCCATGGAAGGATTTAAACAGAGATAAAATGACAATTTTCCATGGACATGACTGAAGAGAGTACTGTTTTGAGGGGAGATTGGACTACATAAGCACTTTAATATAATTATAAAATTTAGAACTGATACATTTGTAGCAAAGCTTATTCACTCAACTATGTTCTAGTCAAGATTTTTAAAGTGAGAGCTTAATGGTTAAAGAAGAAAATTTAACTCTTTAAAACGAAGTTTGAAATCTTGGCCCTAATTTTTTTGAATTTCGCCCCTCAACATTTTTACAAATATATAAATACTTGGCCAGAAGAGGCAAACATCAATTTAGATCATGAATAATTTATTCCCAGTTCCAAAGTAATAGAATCTGATTTCATGTTTTACTGAATTGAAATACCTCTAAGTAATAATATTTCTTGAACACGTTCTCTGTTCTTGAACATATTCTATGGCACTGTGCTTGGTACAAAAGAATGAAATATCAGTCTCTGCTCTTTATTGCTCACTAAGCTATCATGCAAGATCAGATTGTCAAAGTAGATTCACAGGAATCAGATATTCATTGTTGAGCTTTACTACTAATCCCAAGGATATAGATCCTCAAGAGGTGTACATGAAGCAAAGAGAGGTCTGGGACATCCTGCTCATCACTCCCCCTCCCCCACCATGTTCTTTTTTCCTACCTAGGAACGGTCTTTGGCCCAGAATAATAGATGAGGTCTCCAGGTGAGGTGACTGAGATTTCTCTTGCTCATCAGGAAACACGTAAGTTATAAAACATCTCCGTTTCCTACTCGAGAGTTGTATGGTTTATAAGACATTCTCCAGAGACCCATGCTTCATAAATCCGTAGACACTAGGTTTATTTACCATAAGTAATTTTTAGCCAGGAACATTCTGCTAAGAGCATTCTATAAATAGCTCTTTTCTTTAGGAAATTTCATTGTTTTTTTTTTTTACCTAGAGGTCCAGCTGAAAAGGAGATTGGGCCAAGTCATTTACCTTCTCCCCTGCTCCCCGCCACCGCCCCAGGAGCATTCTTCTGGAAAAGAGAGCAAATGGATCACAGGCCAGCTGCCTTCACTTCTTTCTCACTCACAATATACTGGAGAACAGAGAAGGTTATGTTTTATCCCTGTTGTATGTGCTCAGACAAACTTTTCCAAAAACATGGAGAAAGAATAATAAAAACATGTATAGACTTTGTAGCAGATAGATGCTTCTCTGAAAAGCAAGATGTTATCATTTATTATAGAATAAGGCAATGAATCAAAAGAACAAATGTAGGTAACTGGGAGTAGGATCAGTCAAGACATAGGCGAAATTAGAAGCACTGTAGTTTAGCTCTCTTTTATTAAGGGGCTCATTATAACAGTACGAGCAATAAAACACTGCTGTGGAGTGGTAATCATCTACTCAACTTGTCTTTTCCCTTTCCGCTAGTTTCTGGTTTCCTTATTGGCTCACTTGTTCACCATTTTATACCTAGAGCTGATAAAACAATAAACAGTAAATATTTTTAATGAGTGAATGAATGAATAAATTTGTTATCCTGCAAAAACCATATATTTCCCCTTTTACATCAATGTACTTTACTTTGTAAACACCCTTAAAAACATTATTTATGATTTCTGCATCATTGTTACTACTGCATGTCAGAACCTTTCTAACTTTTGGTGTATGAAGGAGTACTTGTCCCATAAAATATGCTCAGTTGTTTAGGAAAATGTGTACTGTGAAGTCTAAAATAATGTTAATTATTATAAGGAGACATTTCTGCAAATATGACAAAAGAACACAATGTTCTCCAAATTCTGCCTAATATTTGATTTTTAATAGAATTCCAGGCATAAGCATACTACTGAGTCTACTTTAAGATATTTGAAAATTCTGGTTGAGCCCACACGATATATCAATTTTCCCAGAAAATTTCTCAGTAATGATACTTCACATTCTGAATAACATCTTTCTTCATAGGCTTAATCAGTGAGGAAATACTAGTGGGCAGACAGATGGTAAGATTACAATCAAGAATTCCTTTTGCTCAATATCATTAATGCTTTTTAGCGTTTGAAAAACGCTAAAAATGTAACCATTTTTTAAACCTTTCGAACTTTTTCTGCTTTAGAGAACAAACAACTTCTAGGTGTTAAGGGAGAACATAGTTTATTAACTAAGAGATCTCAAACTGTTAAAACTGAAGGAAGAAAGGAGACATAATATGTTTACAGGACTCTTTAGTTGATTGGGGTTTCAGTGACAACCTGTTCTCCAAGAGATTTTGTTAGTAGTTTTTATTTGTCCTCTTACGACAGTTATTACAAAGGTTTTGAATAATTCTTTATGATATCACAGTGGTTATTGCAAGTAAAGAATTCTAGAAGAGTTCATGCCATAATTTCAAGAATTTACATATACAAGCCATCTTGATTTTGGTGACCATTTCAACCCCAAATATCTACTGTTTCTCTCAGTAGATGGAGGACAAACTATACAAAGAGGAAAAATGGTTTATTAAAATCATTGGGCAATAATTACTTCATATCATGTTAGGTTTCCCTATACACTCTTGTAAAATGATCTATTATGAAATTTTGTAGCCTTTTTCTACTTTACTAAGTTTCCATTCACATGATGTTTATGTTTATAGATATAGCAGAAACCTATTTAAATCTCGTTTTTGCCCTTGATTTAATTAAGGTTTAAAAAACTAAAGGTTTTGCTATTTGATAGTCTATTTAAAGGGAAAAATTTTATGAACTCCCATGTTTTAAGAGCTTCCCATGTTATATTAAAATTCCTCAGATTTCTTTTCCTCAGATCATTCTTTCTCTTGCTTTGCACACTTTCCCTGGATGTTCTCTGCCATCTTCAGTTTTCCAAGTATGTGCTAGCTATATCCTTAGCCTGACCCTTTCTTCCAAACTCAAGATCTGCATTTAGGCTTCCTAATGAATATTTCCAGTCTAGATGACCTTGAACTTAAAGGGTCCAACATTAATTCACTATATTTCTTTTGAGAAAAAATTCCTCCTGAATATTTTACCAGGATAGCTTTATATTCAGCCATAGTAAGCATGTGTCTTATTTCTATAACATTCTTACATTCACACACTGATAATATATAGACAGATGAGAATGTCAAAAGAGCTTATATATAACAATTTAGTGTTAAGACAGTACCACCTCATCATTCCATTCATTGCAGGTGGTATTCAGGGAAAGCAGGGGATATATGAACCTTGCATGTTGGAACATGAACCTCGATCCCAACAAGTCCCAGATTTATAATGTTTGAGTCTACAACATGACATATCTCTAAATCATTCATCAAAAAACAAAAATCAAAAAATTAATAAAAAACAAATGAAACTTATGTTAGAAGTTATTCTACTTCATTTTCACAGACATTTTCTGTGGTTGTACAGTAGCCTGAAATCACCAACTGCTCTAAATGTGGTGATTGGAAGTTTTGTTAGCTTTCTTCCACATTCATTAAACCTGTCAGGAGAGGAGATGATTTTTTCTATTTTCATTTTCAGGAGGCTTCCTTCATTTTCCCTCAAAAACTTCTTTCTCAGTGTTCTTGATCCACGTTAATGAAATCATAAGCATTCACTTTTATAAGAGAAAAAATGCTTGGTTTTTTTCAGCACTGACTTCTCCCTTGAATATTCACACAATTGGGAGTCAAATGCTGTTTATTTGGCCTCAGAAATGATTCTCAGTTTGGGCTTATCCTCTCCTCATCCTGCCAATTCCTTAGTGTACCAACTCATCATTTTCATAGACTGGGGTTTCTCAATCTCAGCACTATTGATATTTTGAGCTGTATGACTCTTTATTGAGGTAGGAGGAGCTGTCTCGTGCATTGTGAGAGGTTTAGTGGTATGACTGGCCTCTACTCACTAGATGCTAGAAGCACCCCCCCCATCACCACCACCAAGTAGTGAAAATAAAAAATATCTCCAGATATTACCAAATATACCTTGGGGGACAAAATCACCTCTAATTGAAAACCACTGATCTAGACTAGACACTGCTCTGGCCTTCCATAACAAAGCTTACAAAGCAAGACCCCAAAGAAGCAAATTACTTCCAAGTAATTTTGATATATTCCAGAACAAAGCACAGAATATTCACTGAAGTATAAATGCAGACAGCACCCAACAAAACTAAAAATAACAATGCCTGGCATCCATTAAAAAATTATCAGACATTCAAACAAGCTGAAAAGTAGAACCCCTTATGACATGAAAAATTAATTAATTGAAACATACCTAGTAATGATCTGCAATAAAATAGTAGGCAAGGATATTAAAATAGTTATTACAATTATATTACATATGTTCAAGAAGCTAGAGGAAATATGAGATATATAAGTAGAGATGTGAGATATAAAAAGTTCTCAAATCAAATTTCTAGAGGTAAAAATCAAAACATTAGAGATTAAAATACATTAAACAGGATTAACAGTAGATGAGACATTGCAGAAGAAAAGAGTGTTGAACTTGAACATATGGCAATAGAAACCAACCAAAATAAAACACAGAAAGAAAAAAGGCTGAAAAATTAGATAGAAACTTAGGAAATTCAATATAGTCAAATGTATATGTAATTATAGTTACTGAAGGAGAAGAATGAATAGAGAATAGAAGAAAAATATTTGAAGAAACAAAGGCCAAACATTTTCCAAATTTGATGAAAGGTATAAATCCACAGATCCAAGATGCTCAAGGAACTCTAAGCAGAAGAGGAGAACTACACAAAGGTATACAATAACCAAATTAATTTTAAAAAGCAATGAAGAAAAATGTTAAAAGCAACTATGAGAAAAAGACATAACATGGACAGCAAAAATGATAAAGATGACAGCAGATTTTTCACTGAAAACAAAGCCAGTGAGACTACAGGGGAACAATATTTTTACAGTATTGTCAATCTGAAATCCTCTAACCGGTCAAATTATCTTTGAGAAATGAAAAAGAAATAGGCTTTTCTAGATATACAAAAGCGGGACAATTTCATTACCAGTAAACTTGTAATCCAAGAAATATTAAAGAAAACCCTTCAGGCAGAAGGAAAATTACACCAGATGAAAATGAAGAATATCAGAAATGGTAACCATCTTTGCAATTGAGACTTTTTTCCTAACTATATTTAAATCTTAATAAATGATTATTAACTGTTCAAAGCAAAAATAATAAAAATGCCTTGTGATATTTATAACATATAGGAGTAAAATGCATAACAATAGTACAGAGGTCAAGGGGCAGAAATGAAAATATATAATAAGTTTCTTATACTCTTTGTGAAGCTATATAACATTAAATGAAGGTAGAATGTGAAAGTTAAGCAGATATACTACGAATTTTAAAGCAAACACTAAAATAACAACAAGAAAAGTTATATCTAATTAGCCAGCAAAGGAGGTAAAATAGAATCATGAAAACATTCAATTAATTAAAAAAAATGAAAAATAAAGGAAAGTGAACAAAGAACAGGTGGGATACACAGAAAACCAGTAGCTAGATGAAAGATTTAATTCCAGTCATATCATTAATGACAATAAATATAAATGGTCTAAACACCCTAGTTAAAAGACAGAGATTGTCAAATTGGAATAAAAAAGAAAGACCCAAGCTCATAAAACCCCTTTAAACATAAAGACACAAATAGATTAAAAGTAAAAGCACGGAAAAAAGTATATCATACTAACTAATCAAAATAATGCTGGAGTGGCTAAATTAATATCAGAAAACGGAGATTTTAGAGAAAAAAATATTACCAGGAATAAATGAGGTCACTTCATAATAATAGGTCAATTCTTCAAGAGGACATAATAATCCTAAATGTTTATACACTAATAACAGAGTTTCAAAATATATGAATCAAAAACTGATTGAACTGCAAGGAGAAATAGACAAATTCACAGTTATAGTCATATATTTCAACACCCCTTTCATCATAATTGATAGAACATGTACAGAAAATCAGTAAGTTTAGATGGTTTCAAGTGCACATGAAACATTTAGCAATATGTTCCATATTCTGAGCTATAAAATATCTCAATAAACATAGAAGAGTCCATCTCATACAACGTATACTCTCTGACCATAATGGAAATGAGCTAGATAGCAGTAACATAAATATACAAGAAAAATTGGCTAATTTTGGAAACTAAATACCAATTCATACATTCAATCAAGAGCAATGAGGCAAGAAAAGCATCCAAACTGGAAAGGAATCAGTAAAACAGTGTTTATTTGCATATGACATGATTGTCTGTGTATAAAATCATAAAGAACCTCCAAAAAAGCTTCTAGTATTAATGACTGAGTTTATCAGGGTGGCAGAATATATGATCAATAGAAAAAAATAACTTGTATTTCATTATAATAGCAAATAACAATTGGAAAGTGAAATTTAAAAATAATTCCAATTATGATAATACCAAACATATGAAATATTTAGCAATAAATCTAACAAAATATGGCAAGACCTGCACACTAAAATTTATAAAACTTGTTGAGAGAATTTTAAAGAGAACTAAAAAAAAGGGAAATACATTCTACACTCATGAATCAAGACACTCAATATTTTTAACATAACAATTCTTTCATATAGATCTATAGATCAATACAATCCCATTCAAAATATCAGCATACTTTTTACAGAAATTGACAAGCTAATTCTAAAATTCATATGAGAATGCAAAGGATATAGAAGAGACAAACAACTTTAAAAAAGAAGAATAAAGTTGGAAGAGTTTCACTATCTGACTTCAAATTTATTATAATGCCACATAATCAAGACAAAATGGTATTGGCATATAGATCAACGAAACAGAACAGAGTCTAGAAATAGGTCCATCTATATACAATCAATTGCTTTTTCTTACAAAGTTGCATAGGCACTCAGTGAAAAAAGGGAAGTCTTTTCAATAAATTTCTCTGGAATAATCAGATATCTATATTGAAAGAAAAAACCCACACAAAAAAGAACTTTGATCCATACCTTGTACCATTTAGAAACAACAGTTCAAAATGTATCAGTGATTTAAATGTAAACCTAAAACTATAAACAACACAGGAGAAGATCTTTCTGGCCTTGAATTAGGCATAGATTTCCTAGATATATCATCAAGAGCATGATCCATAAAAGAAAAAGTTGAAAAATTAGACCTCAACAAAAATAAAAACTTCCACTCTCTAAAAGACACAATTAAAGGAATAAATAAGCAAGCAACAGATTGGGAGAAAATATTTGCAAAACACATTTCTGATAAAGGACTGGTATTTCAAATATGTAAAGACTTCTCAAAATGCATAAGAGCATAACCCAAGTTTTAAAAATGTGCAAACGATTTAAACAGACACTTCACCAAAGGTATATCCACAAAATAAAAAGTTGAGAAGATGCTCAACAGTATTAGAGGAGCACAGGAAAAGATGCTCAACATCACTAGTCATCGTCGAAACACAAATTAAACCCTCAATGGGACACTACACACTACCACCCTACTTAAAGCAGGTTGTCTCAGCACCACTGACATTTTGGTGGGGATAAGCCTTTGTTGTTGGGGACTGTGTTATGCATTGTAGGGTTCAACACCATCCCAGGCCTCTAGACTCCAGAAGCACACTCCTTCTCCACCTTTCTCCAGGCATTGACAAATGTTCCCTGGGGGACAAAATCACTCCAGATTGAGAACCATTGACCTATACATGGCAATGACTTCAAGTATGTTCTCGCCATATTAGACTTGTCCCACTTTGTCCTGTTCCACACTACAACCCAAATTATCTTCTAAAAACCAAATCTGATTATGCCCATCTGTTCCTGTAAAGACTTCTCCTGATTCTCAACCGCCTTATAGGAAAAATCCATATTCCCCACAAGCCCATGTTTTTTGCTTGTTTGTTTACTTACCTGTCTTCTTGACCTTCTTTTTCTGTGACTTCTATATGGACTCTGGGTTGCAGCAGGTCAGAGCTCCTTGCTGAATGTGCTGCATCCTTTTGTGCTTTCGCAGTTCAGAGCATTTGGGCACAGTGCTTCTTCCACACGGAATACTCTCCTGTCACTTGATCCACTCTCATTAAGCAGGAATCCCTTCGCCTGAAATTCTACAAGTACATCTTCTCTGTGAGAAGCTTACTGACACCACAAAGCAGTATTATATTCAGGTTCTTAAGAGTGCAACTACCAGAAAACAGGTGAGAGAAAAAGAAAGCATTCTTTGTTGTTAGCATGAGGGTATATCTGAAAGTGTGAGTGTGTGTGCTCTCTGGCAGGGAGCAGAGGTTTATATCCCTGAGCCATTATTACCCCATTTGAGGATAAGGATGGGGACTATGTACATAAGGGGGTGCTAAGACTAGTTAATTGTTCTCAGTACTCACAAAAAGCTGTCCTCTGAGAGTAAGAAAGTCCAGGAAAAGTACATTGGGTGGTCTTTTTTTTTTGTGAGGAAGATCTGCCCTGAGCTAACATCTGCCAGTCCTCCTCTGTTTTTGCTGAGGAAGACTGGCCCTGGGCTAACATCCATGCCCATCTTCCTCTACTTTATATGGGACGCCGCCACAGCATGGCTTGCCAAGCGGTGTGTGGGTGCACGCCTAGGATCCGAACCTGCGAACCCCGGGCCTCCGCAGTGGAGTGCGTGCACTTAACCGCTTGCGCCACCAGGCCAGACCCATGGGTGGTCTTGAATTTTTCAAAAACACAGCAATTTAGGCCCTGTGCTTGCAATTCTTTGTTACCTAAGAGCTGTAGAAATTTGTTAACTCTTTAAGTAATTAGCTTTATATAATGGGTTTCCGTACCACATTTCATACCTTGATTATAGACTTGGTATTTTTAATATTACATTTTTTCATACATTCTTGTCTCCTCGATTCAGTTATGAATTCCTCAAAAGCAAAGCCAGTATCTACTTTACCTGTTTTATCCTCAGTGTAACACTGACCGGGTACGGTTGTCTTGTATGTGCACTGCTCAAAGGCACTCAGGCAGGATGGTCACTGGTGGCTGAAACGCAACATGTGTGCCCTAGCCAAGAGCTGTGACAAGTAGAGGAAAAGGAAGGCTTTCTCTAAATTGTGAAGAGGAGCTAATAGGTCAGCTGCGATGCTGCTCTGATGTCTAGTATAGCTCATGGTAGGTACCCAACTAAAGCTTGTTTAAATTCAGATTCCTCTCTGACAAATAGCAGATTCAGGACTCTGTCGAGGCTGCTCACCTCAGAATATCATGCCCTAAAGTGACTGGTAGAAAAGTTAAAACAGATATAAAAATGAAGATTATGTATCATGTAAGATCAGGCAAGGAGAAATTTGGTCCAGGAGGGTAAACTAGATGAAAAGTCAGGGAACGTTACAGAGACACTTATGTGCAGACAGGTGACACTGATGATAGTAATCATAGTCCAAATGAATCAACTTCTTGGTGTTGAATTTTCACCTTTAGTAAAATGAAGAGAAACAAACACACTCAATTTCAAAGACATTATAAAGAGCTTTATAAGTATTTTCAAAGCAATACAGTGACATCAATTAATGAAAAGGAACCTGCAAAAAGAAAAATAAAAAAACCTTTATTTTTCAATTAAAGACATGAATAATATAAAGATCAAATAGATGCAAAAAAATGTCATTTAACCCCAACCTTAAAAAAAAGGAAATAATACAGGTTTAGACCAAATGTGTGTTTTGGCATAGTTCGAATTTTAGCGAAATACGATAATGGCCAGGAATTTTGTGCATTTGCAAAATCAACTGGCTGATAATCAAAATAAATTTTTATTTGGAAGTTAGAAAGTCTATATAGTGAGGCTTCCTCTTACCAAACTTCATTTAGGTCATTGAATAAAGGTTTCATAAACATGAAGAGTCTAATAGTATTTTGATAAACTCTCGGAAGAGGGAGGAAATACGAGGTCATCCAAATCCTAGAAAAGATTATTCTTGACTTTTATTTATTTATCTTTTTATAACGTTAAATGGTATTTTCTAAAGAATAATGTTTGTATAGAGAATCTTAGGTTATATTCCATGAATCTTAGGTTATATTCCATGTAGACTAAATTTTGAGTAGATACTAGTACATACTGTTTCCATGTTTCATAATAAGAACGGCCACTAGACATGTGGATATCTGTTAATTATGTATCAGTGAGGGTCCTAGAAAGAAATACATTTCACATATACGTTTGAGGAGATTTTTAAAAAGTGACTGTTTGCAAAGGCATGGGTAGGCTTCACAAAAAACATAAGGATAGTGCAGTACTTCAGGGGCTAAATGATTTGGGAGCCATTATTATCTGGTTTAAGGATAATCTGGGGACTTGTGAGTACCGGATGAGAGAAAACTGGGTTAAGAGAGCTGTCTGACTTTTACTGTGACCTTCTGGTATGGACCCTAGCCAGCCTGCAGTGACCCTGCTGGGAAGAAGAGGGGAATGAATACTGACCTCACTCACTCTCCTTCCCCCTCTGACTTCTGATGATGCTCCCTCTGGCTGAACCAACTGCGAGTCAGAGAGCCTGTTAGTTTAGTGCATGTAGGTTGCTTCCCAGGACACACTACAGGTGAAAAAAAAGAGGAGATATTGGGCATAGTTGGTTAGGATTAAACAAAGATATGTATTGTTTAACTTAATTGCACTTTTGTTGTTGACTGTGTTATATTTTAAACTGTTTTTTCAAAAAATCATTTTGCTTTTCCTTTATCGCATAGTCAGCTGGTAATTTCTTAGGAGACTGATCATTTTCAATCTAAAATAAAGTTGCAAAAATAGAGAAGTCTTTTTATTTTTGTTCTTCACTAGCTAAGCATCATTAGAGGTAAGAAACAAAAAGAAAAACATTTATATAGAAAATGCAATAATTTTACATTAGCTCAGGTTTTAATATTCTTTTATTGAGATTTCATAGAAGTTGAGAGTTTTAACACTTTTGAAAGTATTTTGTGACAACTATGAACGTAACTACAGCAGAACACACACACTGGGGTTCACAGGCTGCCTGAATCATGAACCTTTAGTTTTCACGACTCATCCAATGTTTGGTTTACATAGATTATTATCTGGATCATCTCTAGATGACTCAAGCATATTAGTCATCATCTCTCATGGACATCGAAGTTTTTACTATAAAGTATTACTTGATAGCTTGCAAAACAAGCTTTAAATGAATATAGCAATGGAGATATTGCTAAACAGTAGTAAATTTTTACAATTTTTTCCTTTTATAACTTTTTTTTGCCTTGTTCTTCAAAATGAGAATGTCTCTCTGATATTGTACTAATTTCAGGACTTTGTAGTTCAAATAGTTTGTATCCATCAGCAGTTATCTCAGGTTTTTGTGAATCTTGGTGGCAAAGGAACTTCAACAATCAGGTACATGTATACCCTGTTTTTGAGATCCTTTTACTGGTGGTCTCGAGGCCAGGAGATATTGCCTTACATGTAGTTTCCTTGCCAACACAAAGGATGTTACTTTCTTCCACATTACCAGAGAAAAGAAAAATGAAGCAAAGTATCCTTTCACAAGAACTACTTAAATTTAGTTCAACATTGTGTATAATGCAAATGAGTCCTGCTAGTCTCCTTGAATAGTTTTTATCTATGATTTCTTTCTAGTTGGCTATGAGATTACAATTCTAAAATGATATATTCTATATTTTTTATGATGCCATCACCAGTCAGTACTGACAGCATCATCATGTTGATTTTTCGTTCCAAATGGTTTCATCCTAACCTTTGTAGTTTCTTCTAGAAAGGCAAACATCAGCTGCTATACTACTTATCACAATAGTCACATATTAAATATGTACTTTAAATAGTTTTTGTAGGTCATAAATTAAAACAAGATGCCAAAAGTTTGAATAAAGTAATACATGTGCAGTCCCATATGGGAAAATGTATTTAGGATGGATTTATTGAACTTGGACCAGGTGTTCTGCATTATCCACTAAGAACCATTCTCTCCCATAAGGCCAGGGTGTAGAAATTCTAAAAGGACATTGTCATTGGCATTGCTTGGTGTTAGAACACATTATCCTCTGACTTCAGATGGCCTTTGACTTGATGCCATATTATCACGTAGTCTCTTGGAGTCACTCCGTGGTGAATCCATGCATAGTTGATTCAGAAGTGTTCAAAGATGAGATAACGAAAAACACCAACTTTTACTCTCAAGACTTAGCCATGGCAGATTTTTCAAGAGAGATCAAAGTTAATGATTTTAGCAATAATAATATGTATTTATTTAGTTATTTATTTAACTCCTTAAGAGTATAATTCAGTCTCAGCTTTTGATGGTCCAATTATACAAAATTTCATGTAATATTTAAAAACTAAGTCCACGTATATTGTTTCCTTAAGTGAAGTAACAGATTGAAATGCAACATTACTAAATACCTCTCTTCTCTTTGCTGATCATTTTCTGCCAAATAACTTGACAAAGAGACCCCAAATTTGAAGACTGTCGTGAATATAAAAATGGTATTTTGATAAATTATTCCAGGTAAATATATAAGTATTTATGTTAGGTGTTCATTTGTTTCATCTTACATTGAGAATTTCCTGCACTGTTTGCCATCAAATTGCTATAGGTCTCTGAAAACCTAGAGGGAATGATTTAATTACTCATGCAGCCCTATATTTGATAGGAAATACACCTCTATAAACATGAAATAACTATAGGGAAGAAGGCTGTGAGTTCAATAAGCAGACTGTATTCTCTATCTTCTACTGTTTGCATAAAAAAGGAAATTAGAACGTGAGCAGCCCGGTATTTCTCTGCTGTTGCTGACAGATCAATGACCAGATGTATTTCAGAAGGAGGCATAATCAAGCTCCTGAATTCTCCTAGCCAGCTGAGCCACAAAGAGTCCAGTATCCTTTTGAAGAATTAATGAGTTAAGAAAGAGAGGCCATTTGAATTTTTTTAGAATATTTGTTTGGGTTTGCCATTATTATTCAGTCAATGAATAAATGGCTCTTTGCAAATTCAGTACATAAAAAAATTTCAACCTACATCAGTGCCAATGTTCATGAGAAACATTATTTTGGCTGTTCCTTTTCCAATGACCACTAAGAAAAACTAGATAATATGAGATGCCTCCATTGTAAAAGGATATTTAACAAATTTATAAATATAAAGACATAAAATAATAACAAAATCATAAAATAATTCTATAGGAAGATATGGCTCTCTAGCTTGATATTAGATTAAGCTCTCTGCTATTACTACAGTATTTACCAGAAAACATTTTACATTCATGAGTATCCCAAGATGTGCCTAGATAGGAATTCAATTACTTTTTTTATTGTCTTTGCTTTCACCTCCTTTGGCATTATGGTTTAATTTAACTTAATTTTTATTCAAGAGAGTAGGAGATGTATTTGTACACTAAAACAAGTTATCTGAATTTACAAAACAGTATTTTTTTATTTTATATTTTGATTTTTATAATTTCACTTCTTAAGCTCTTCATTACTAAGATTTTACTTATAAATCATTCTTTTAAATCAACATGAAAGACTTCATATACTGTTTCATTATTTTATGACCAGGATTGTCAAAAAGGCAGATGCACAGCATTCCTTTTTATTATGGCCCTAAATTTAAATTCTACTTCAGAAAAAGGTAAAGAACTGTTAGCGGGAAAACTTGGCTAGGCTTTCCAACCACTTCTGTGGAAATGTGATTTCACTTATTAGAGACATTAAAGAAAGGCCTCCCGAGAAACAAAAGGAAAAAGAAAATCAAACCCAGCGTAGCTCACACTTTAGGAGGGAGATATGACAACGGGTGGGTTTTGTACGTGTTCAATTTGAAGTGCAGTGAGACATCCAAGTGGAAATGTCAATATGCTGCTGGATTTGGATGTCAGAAACTCAGGAGCTGATTCTCAATTTAGATATGCAGATTTCCCACCCATTTGACTAAAGATGCTAATTAAAGCACGGGAGTATATTGGTTTGCCATAGGAGAATGTGTAGAATGAGATAAAAAGAGAGCCTAAGAGAACATTTAAAAATAGGGCAATTTTGGAAATCAATTTGTCAATATAAATTAAGAGATATATAAACATTCATACACTTTAATGCAAAAATATTGCTTTAGGAATTTATCTACAAAACTAATCCTTAATTCAGAAATAACCCAATGCTTGAAAATGTGTATCATTAAAAATAATGAAAAAGAATCAACTTAAAAATAAGGAAATGGCTATAAATGATGCTACATCCATTTAAAAATATATTATATAGCCATTTAATTTTTGTAAAAGTGTTTTTAGTAACACAATTTGTTGTCATAATAGTAAATAAAAAAATAGACTATGAATTCACTCATCCAATTTGAGCCCAACTAGTTAAAATATGCAACACATACAAAGGGACTCATAAAAAATATTCCCAGTGTTTCTCTTTCAGAAGATTCCCTTAGTTATATTCTAATCTATCTCAAGTTTTCTACGAAAATCCCTATGTTTATTTTGAAAACTTTTACAAAATTTTCAATATTTTTATAGAACATTGTAATTATTTGTGTCTTCACAGCTTGTGTAGCCACCCATTTTGGTAAAAGAGTACCTCTCTTTTTTGTGGTGTTTATTTGTTTTAATTGTGGTGGGCTCTCCTGATCTATGTAAATTTGGGTATACACCGTGAGTTGACCAATCAGAGTACTCCATTTAAATGAACATAGATATGCAGCATGGATGGGCATATGATTCAAATTAGAACAATCTGTTATCCGCACAGATTTTATTGGAATAATTGAGAAATGGCATTCTATTTGATTTGGGACCATTATTGCAAAGGTGATGTAAGTCTCAGGCTGTGGGTGATCGTTTTTACTTGAAAATGAAGCCAACACAAAGGAAGGCAGAGCCTAGAGCTAGAGAAAGAGTGCTGTTTTTTGAATCCCTGGGTCCTGCCATGCTGAAATGAGTCACCCTTACCTGTTTCTGTTACGTGAGGTGACAATTTGGGGGAGGGGGTGAGAGATGTAAGCTAGTTTGATTTTCTATCCTTTACAAATGAAAAATCAAACCATAATAGACCAAAATCATAACAAAAGGCCAACCCTGATGAATCCATCTGTCTCCCCAGTTCTGATCCAATGACCTTAAAGAGAAGACCTGATGGAGAGTAGAAGGCATTGAGGGAGCACAATGGTAGGGCTGAAATCCAGAAAGACGGGTTGGATTGCTCCATTTACACCTTACTTGTTGACATGATGCCTGATACCCACATTATCACCAACATTCACTGTCCACACTACTCTCTACATCAACCTCAAAACAAGACATCGAAGAAGGTACCCAGTGAAGTCAAATCATTATCTGAAAAAAGTAACTAGTGATGTATCTATTTGCCAAGTATATCTGGGATTATTCTAATTAAGGATCAAGAATGAGAGATTGGATAAATGGTGGATGGTGGATGATTCATTATTTCTCTGATTTCTTTTTTGTGTAGTAGCTTATTTAGGCCATTTTTGTTTTAATGAGTAGGTTATTAACACTCATATTGGCTAATCCTAACTTGTCTGTACTGAAAGGAGTGGTAATTTTTTCACAAGCAATTTCTCCCTAATTCCTGGAGCCAACTCAGAGAATAGAAGGCCAACAACATTACAAATAAAGCAAAAATGAAACAAATAAAGAGAAAAAGGGAAAAAAATGAAGTAATGAAAAGATATCTGGGCAGTTACCTGACCCCTGAACTAAGGAGACAAAGTGTGATTGAACAAAAATTTAACTTCCTGGGCAAAACAAAAATTGGATAGCCTTTTTTTTTTTTTTTTTAATTGATGTCTTAATGGTTTCTAACGTTGTGAAATTTTGGGTTGTACATTTTTGTTTGTCCATCACCATATATATGACTCCCTTCACCCCTTGTGCCCACCCCCCACTGCCCCTGGTAACCACAGTCCAGTTTTCTCTGTCCATGTGTTAGTTTATATTCCACATATGAGTGAGATCATACAGTGTTTGTCTTTCTCTTTCTGGCTTATTTCACTTAACATAATACGCTCCAGGCCCATCCATGTTGTTGCAAATGGAACGATTATGTCTTTTTTATGGCTGAGTAGTATTCCATTGTATATATATACCACATTTTCTTAATCCAATCGTCAGTCGAGGGACACTTAGGTTGCTTCCACTTCTTGGCTATGGTGAATAATGCTGCAATGAACATAGGGGTACATAAGCCTCTTTGGATTGTTGATTTCAGGTTCGTTGGATAGATTCCCAGTAGTGGGATGGCTGGATCATAGGGCATCTCTATTTTTAATTCTTTGAGGAATCTCCATATCGTTTTCCATAGAGGCTGCACCAATTTGCATTCCCACCAACTGTGTATGAGGGTTCCTGCTTCTCCACATCCTCTCCAACATTTGTTGTTTTTTGTCTTGGTGATTATAGCCATTCTAACGGGCGTGAGGTGGTATCTTAGTGTTGTTTTGATTTGCATTTCCCTGATCATTAGTGATGTTGAACATCTTTTCGTGTGCCTATTGGCCATCTGTATATCTTCCTCGGAGAAGTGGCTCTTCATTTCCTCTGCCCATTTTTTGATCGGGTTGTTTGGTTTTTTGTTGTTCAGTTGTGTGAGTTCTTTATATATTATGGAGATCAACCCCTTGTCAGATGTATGTTTTGCAAATATTCTCTCCCAGCTGGTTGGTTGTCTGTTCATCTTGATTCTGGTTTCATTTGTCTTATAAAAGCTCTTTAATCTGATAAAGTCCCACTTGTTTATTTTTTCTTTAGTTTCCCTAGTCTGGGTAGGCATGTCATCCGAAAAGATTCCTTTAAAACCAATGTCAAATAGTGTGTTGCCTATATTTTCTTCTATGAGTTTTATAGTTTCAGGTCTCACCTTCAGGTCTTTGATCCATTTTGAGCTAATTTTTGTGAATGGCAATAGCACATGGTCCACTTTCATTCTTTTGCATGTGGCTGTCCAGTTTTCCCAACACCATTTATTGAAGAGACTTTCCTTTCTCCATTGCATGTTCTTAGCACCTTTGTCGAAAATTAGCTGTCCGTATATGTGTGGTTTTATTTCTGGGCTTTCGATTCTGTTCCATTAATCTGTGTGTCTGTTTTTGTACCAGTACCATGCTGTTTTGATTACTGTTGCTTTGCAGTATGTTTTGAAGTCAGGGATTGTGATGCCTCCTGCTTTGTTCTTTTTTCTTAGGATTTCTTTAGCTATTCGGGGTCTTTTGTTGCCCCATATAAATTTTAGTATTCTTTTTTCTATTTCTGTGAAGAATGTCATTGGGATTCTGATTGGGATTGCATTGAATCTGTAGATTGCTTTAGGTAATATAGACATTTTAACTATGTTTATTCTTGCAATCCACGTGCATGGGATATCTTTCCATTTCTTTATGTCATCATGGATTTCTTTCAATAATGTCTTGTAGTTCTCATTGTATAGGTCCTTCACCCCCTTGGTGAGATTTATTCCTAGGTATTTTATTCTTTTTGATGCAATTGTAAATGGTATTATCTTTTTGAGCTCTCTTTCTGTTAGTTCATTATTAGCATACAGAAATGCAACTGATTTTTGTAGATTGATTTTGTATCCTTCAACTTTGCTGTAGTTGTTGATTGTTTCTAATAGCTTTCCAACAGATTCTTTAGGGTTTTCTATATATACAATCATGTCATCTGCAAATAGTGAGAGTTTCACTTCTTCGTTACCTATTTGGATTCCTTTTATTCCTTTTTATTGCCTAATTGCTCTGGCCAAAACCTCCAGTACTATGTTGAACAGGAGTGGTGAGAGTGGGCAGCCCTGCCTCGTTCCTGTTCTCAGAGGAATGGCTTTCAGTCTTTCCCCGTTGAGTATGATGTTGGCTGTAGGTTTGTCATATATGGCCTTTATTATGTTGAGGTACTTTCCTTCTATTCCCATTTTATTGAGAGTTTTTATCATAAATGGATGTTGTATCTAGTCAAATGCCTTCTCTGTGTCTATTGAGATGATCATGTTGTTTTTATTCTTTGTTTTGTTGATGTGATGTATCACGTTGATTGATTTGTGGATGTTGAACCATCCCTGTGTCCCTGGTATAAATCCCACTTGATCATGGTGTATGACCTTTTGAATGTATTGTTGTATTCGGTTTGCCAATATTTTGTTGAGGATTTTTGCATCAATGTTCATCAGCGATATTGGCCTGTAATTTTCTTTCTTGGTATTGTCTTTGTCTGGTTTTGGTATCAGGGTGATGTTGGCCTTGTAGAATGATTTAGGAAGTGTTCCAACTTCCTCTATTTATTTGGAATAGTTTGAGAAGGATGGGTATTAAATCTTCTTTGAATGTTTGGTAAAATTCACTGGAGAAACCATCTGGGCCTGGACTTTTATTTTTTGGGAGGTTTTTGATTACTATTTCAATCTCTTTACTTGTTATTGGTCTATTCAGATTCTCCATTTCTTCTTGGTTCAATTTTGGGAGGTTGTATAAGTCTAAGAATTTATCCATTTCTTCTAGATTGTCCAATTTGTTGGCATAGAATTTCTCATAGTATTCTCTTATAATCCTCTGTATTTCCGTGGTATCCGTTGTAATTTCTCCTCTTTCATTTCTAATTTTATTTACTTGAGCCTTTTCTCTTTTTTTCTTAGTAAGCCTGGCTAAGGGTTTGTCAATTTTGTTTATCTTCTCGAAGAACCAACTCTTTGTTTCATTAATACTTTCTACTGTTTTTTTGGTCTCAATTTCATTTATTTCTGCTCTGATTTTTATTATTTCTCTCCTTCTGCTGGCTTTGGGCTTTGTTTGTTCTTCTTTTTCTAGTTCTGTTAGGTGTAATTTAAGGTTGCCTATTTGGGCTTTTTCTTGTTTGTTAAGGTGGGCTTGTATCGCTATGAGTTTCCCTCTCAGGACCGCTTCTGCTGCATCCCATATGGTTTGATATGGCATATTATCATTTTCGTTTGTTTCCAGATAGTTTTTGATTTCTCCTTTAATTTCATCAATGATCCATTGGTTGTTCAGTAGCATGTTGTTTAATCTCCACATTTTTGTCACTTTCCCAGTTTTTTTTTCATGGTTCATTTCCAGTTTCATAGCCTTATGGTCTGAAAAGACACTTGTTATGATTTCAATCTTCTTAAATTTATTGAGGCTTGCTTTGTTTCCCAACATATGGTCTATCCTAGAGAATGTTCCATGCACGCTTGAGAAGAATGTGTAGTCAGATGTTTTTGGATGGAGTGCTCTGTATATGTCTACTAGGTCCATCTCGTCCAGTTTTTCATTTAAGTCTAATATTTCTTTATTGACTTTTTGTCTGGATGATCTATCCATTGCTGTAAGTGGGGTGTTAAGATCCCCTACTATAATTGTGTTGTTGTTGATGTCTCCTTTTAGGTTTGTTAATAGTTTCTTTATGTACATTGGTGCTCCTATGTTGGGTGCATATATATTTATAAGTGATATGTCTTCTTGATGGAGTGTCCCTTTTATCATTATATATTTCCCTTCTTTGTCTTTCTTAACCTGTTTTATCTTGAAGTCTACTTTGTCTGATATGAGTATGGCAACACCTGCTTTCTTTTGTTTGCCATTAGCTTGGAGTATTGTCTTCCATCCTTTCACTCTGAGCCTGTGCTTGTCTTTAGTGCTAAGATGTGTTTCCTGAAGGCAGCATATTGTTGGGTCTTGCTTTTTAATCCATCCTGCCACTCTGTATCTTTTGATTGGAGAGTTCAAGCCATTTACATAGGGTAATTATTGATATATGAGAGCTTAATGTTGCTGTTTTGTCACTTATTTTCTGGTTCTTTTGCATTTCCTTTGTTTCTTGTCCATTTGTTTCGGACTGCAAATTTAGTGTTGTTCTGTCTTAAGACTCTTCTAGTTTTCTCTTTGTTTATCATATGTGGTTTTGTTTTGATTATTTGTTTAGTGGTTACCTTGAGGTTTGGGCAAAAATTCTTGTGTATGAGATAGTCCATTATCTGATGGCCTCCTATTTCCTTATACTAAGTCAATTCAGTCACTTTCCTCTTCCCCTTCTAAGTTGTTCTTGTTTTACCTTATTCTATCTTGTGTTGTGGCTGTGTGTTTACAGTGAGGAAGTTAAATTTATTTTTTGTGAGTTTCTTCCTTTGATCTTTGAATTTAGTATTAAGTGGTTGCTAACCTATTCCAGTAAAGATCTACTATTTTTCTGAGTTTGTCTACCTACTTTTCTCCTTGCTCCAAGCTTTGTGTTCCCTTTCTCTTAATTTTTTCAGGCCTGAGGGCCTTCTTGAGTATTTCTTGTAGTGGGGGTCTCGTGGCCATGAACTCCCTTAGCTTTTGTTTATCTGGGAGAGTTACTATTTCTCCATCATATTTGAAGGATATTTTTGCTGGATAGAGTATTCTTGGCTGAAAGTTTTTGTCTTTCAGTATTTTGAATATATCATTCCAGTCTCTTCTAGCCTGTAAAGTTTCTGTTGAGAAATCCGCTGAGAGCCTGATGGGAGTTCCTTTGTACGTTATTTTTTGTTTTTGTCTAGCTGCCCTTAATATTGTTTCTTTGTCATTGACCCTGGCCAGCCTTACCACTCGGTGTCGTGGTGAAGGCCTTTGTCTGTTAATATATATAGGTGTCCTGTTGGCTTCGCTTACTGGTATTTCTTGCTCCTTCCCCAGATTTGGGAAATTCTCAGCTATTATTTCCTTGAATAGGCTCTCTGTTCCTCTTTCCCTCTCCTCTCCCTCAGGAATACCTATAATTCTTATGTTACATTTTCTAATAGAGTCAGATATTTCTCGGAGTCTTTCTTCATTTCTTTTTAGTCTTAGTTCTCTCTCCTCTTCCATCTGGAGTATATCTGTATTCCTATCCTCTAAAGTGCTAATTCCTTCCTCCATATCGTCAGCTCTGTTCTTTAAAGATTCCAGATTCTTCTTTATCTCCTCCATTGTGTTCTTCATCTCCATCAGCACTGATTGGTTTTTCTTATGATTTCAATCTCTTTTGTGAAGAAACTCCTAATCTCATTGAATTGTTTGTCTGTGTTGTCTCGTATTTCGTTGAGTGTTTTTATGATAGCTATTTTGAAATCTCTGTCATTTAGATTATGGATTTCTGTGTCTTTGGGGTTGACTTCTGGGTGCTTGTCATTTTGTTTCTGTTCTGGTGATTTCATATATTTTTGCATTGTGGTTCCTGTGTTGGTTTTGTTTTTCCTCATCCTGGAAATCTCTGGTTGCAATTTCCACCTGCCGCCACTGTCTGGTGGTAAAGGGCTGTGTAGTCTAACCCCCCTGCCCTCTGCCCCGGTTTTTCTGCTGCGATCCGCAGTTTTGTTTTTTGTTTTTTGTTTTTTTTTCCTGCTGCAGTCCACGGGTCTGGTGGTTTGATCAGGTCTGCCACGGATCTCTTGGTCTGGTCTGCCACAGATCGCTAGGTCTGGTCTGGTTGGTTGAGCTGCAGGGTCCGGTTTGCGGGGAGGGGGGAGCTCTCTCTTTTGTCCTCTGGGTCCCTGACGTGGGAGGCTTCTCGTTTGCCCCTCTTTATCTGCTCTCTGGGGTGCTCAGATGTTGATGGTAGCCCTGTGGCTCTTCTGAGTCCTCTGTGCGGGAGTTTCCCACTGGCTGAAAGAGCCGGAAGAGCTACGGTTTCCCCGCCGAGGGCCGCCCCTCCCCCCTCTCTGGGAGCTGCGTGGACCGGGATCGCTGATCTGATGGGGAGGGAGAGGAGTTCTCCTTACCTCTCCCCACTTCCTCCGGGGGCCCAGCACGTTCCACTCTCACATGTGCGGCAGTGTGGATCTTTCCGCTCTAGCTTTTCACTGTCTGGGATTCCGTTGTTGGTCTGTGACTGTTCCTTTTGTTGTATCTTGTCTGGGGAAGAGTACACGGGAAAGCTCACTCCGCCATGTTACTGACATCCGTCTTGGATAGCCTTTTAATTTAACAAAATGTGGTTTGTTTTCCATATGTGGTTTATACTATTATAGACAGGTATTTCTTTTCAGGATTTACTATCACAATATTTGTGATTTTTCATTATTTTTGACAGCCCTTATTGCTTTATCTAAACTGCATATGGCTTTTAATAACTGCCTTGTATGTGTTTTTTTAAAGCATTATTAAAAATCTTGACATTTGTTAGCCAATGAAAAATTAATTAAGAAAGTTACTAAATTATCTCAAATGTTTTATGATCCCAATATGCTAAAGATATAGGCTGTTAGTAATAATCAAACTATTCGAAAATTCAATTATCAATCAATATAATGCAGATGAGAATACATAGTCATATAGACATATGTACTAAGGGACAACATATGAATCAGATTCAAAACATAACTTAATAGCCTAACTTGCATATGCTGTTTACTTGACAAGTTAACCCACATGGTAATATCAGAAAAACTTCAAACCTACACTGGTAATAATGCTGAGTTTAATTGATTTGGTCAAGAAGGAATTCATTGATAATTTTAGAGAAACTATAAGAGTATTAATACAAGTCACTAATATCTTTCCTGAGAAATTTTAAAATTAAATGAACATAAAAGGTTTCTTCTAGTTCTACTTTCTAATAGTGAATGCCCTTTGAAAAACAAATAAGCAAAGCCCTCTTATTCTGTTTAAATTGTGGGTGTTTATTATTCAAAAGTAGAAAGATTTCATTTATTTTTCAGTCCAGGAAAAAGAATCACACCCTGAGTGTCAATCATCAAAATTTATGCAGTTTTCAAAACATTGGAAAACAAATCCAGGCTCTTAGTTGAATTAGGTTTGGCATATACTCTATAAATACTCTGTGGCCAACAAGAGTGTTTATAAAGTAATGGAAAGCTTAAAGAGCATAGTAGTACTAGTTTAATTCTAAACAAAAATTTATAACAAATCCAGTGATTTCATGAAATGGGCACATGTTTCCCAGGAATGTATTTTTAAGGTAATTAGATGTCAATTAACAATTACCTTACTGAATCAGCAGAAATAAATTTTCTATCAATGTTAGTGGATGAGATTTAAACTTTTAAATTTTGATGAGAGTAAAAAAAGAGTCACTAGAAGACACTCTCTCTGCATTTTTCCTTTTCAGCATAAAATTACCTTAAGTCTGTAGTAAATTATAAAACGTAAAGCCCCTCATCTACCTCTCATAACCACCTTGAAAGAGTAAGCAGACTCCACTCATGTTATTTCAAGTACATTTTTATGAAGAATGTCATTCTTCTCACAGTTGGTACATTAGATGGTTTTGGTTCTGCTCACGTAGTAATAGTTATACCCCCGTCATTGCCCGGCACACAATTTCAATAAGCATATGTGATGCAAAGGACTGAGGAATTAGAGTCAGATGGACATGGTTTATAGTTTTTACTAGCTGGGCAATCCAGGAAAAATTACTCTTCATGAAACTTCAGTTGAGTCCTTTGTAAATTGGATATAATAATACCAACTACGCTTGATTGTTGGGAAGATAAAGGGATTTATCACAGTTAAACACTTTCATCATGTTGGACACCTAGAAAGACCTCAGTTCTCCTTTGTACTTGAGATACCATTTCCTCTGCTGTCTGTCTATGTTCCATCAGCCGGAATTAATCACTTCCTCTTCAACACTATCCCTATTGTGGTATTGTGATATATCTGAAAATATATCTTGGCCATCATTTGGCATTTCCACACCTATCATAGAAACTATGAAACTGTTAAATTTTACACTAAGTTTAAAAGATGAGAATAAGTTAACAATGTTAAAATTATCAAGCAAAACCCAAGATTAAAGTTAGAAGAAATGTTAAAATTAGATGTAAAAATTTAAAAATCAGAAAAGTAGAAGAGTATTAAAACAGATGTATAAAAATATGTAATTATGGCAAGGCCAAAATTATAACAATAAAATCAATAAGGCAAAAATTTAAGACTGCTGAGCTTATAACCGTAAAGGGGCTAAAATAAAAGAGATAAGATAAGAAATAAAATAATAGTTTAATAGTTTTTAAAAGTCATAACTTTTAAAGACCGTTAGGAATAAATTAAAATAGATAATAATTGATAAATCTAAAGAATCAATATTAAAATAAAGAAAGAAGTAAAAATTATTAAGACCAATAGTTTAGGAAGCTAAAAGAAATAATAATCCAAAGATATTATCAGGTTAAAGACGTATAAGATAAAATAAAATATTTATTTCAAATCAAGTGTTAAAAATGAGAATATGAAGAATACATAATTTTAAAATGGTATGATTTAAAAGCTAAAACCAGAAAGCCTAAATTATGAGAAAAATATGATTGTCTAAATGAGAAAACAATTAAAAATACCGTCACTCAATATTTTGTAGTATACCAAAACATTACCCAAATGTGAAACAAATATTACTATAAGATAAATTAAACACTTAGTTTAATATATATATTATTTACAATATAAATAAATGAACAACATATACCATATATATGAACAACATATGGATATGAACAACATAAGATATACGTGAACAACACAGCAAACAATCAGGAATAAATAGAATGAACAAAAAGTCCCAGAACATTTTGCCCTGTGCTCCAGGCTGTGGGCTCAATTTCAATCATCAAGGGGAAGGACAACTTAAAATAATTCTTGTAAATATTTTGCCTCGTGATTTCCCTATCTTCTGCAAGGCAGAATAGTCAGCAAAGCGAGGTAAGGACATTGGATATTCTGAATGTAGAATCATGTGTGGAGATCATGTTTGTGTGTGGTCTGCAAGAGCGGGGAAAATGTGGAGAGGTAAATGAAAGAGACTGAGTGTTGAGTGGCAGGTTGAGTGTTCTTTGTACATAACGGTGAATGAGAAGATCTGAAGTGTATGGATGTGAGAGGGAACCGAGAAAGAGAGAAGTGCACATGAAAAATGCCGTCAGAGGTATATGGACTGTATCTCATTAAATGTCTTTCTTGAAGTGCGAATCAATTTTGGAATTCCTTTTTTAGTTTATTTTACAATTTTTTGGAGTGAGGATGCTATCTGGGTAGTGGTTCCTAAAATGTGATGCAATCTGTAAAATCTTGGTTATAGTTTCAGTGGTATTTCCATTACCCACACAGATAAAGTGTTGGTTACAACGGTGTTCCTGAACATTACCCTAGAAGGTCCTGGAGGGTTGTTCATCTTTGATCCCCTACACTTGGGACAATGTCTTTATTGTGATAAGGGCTTAATAAAACTGTCTCAAATTGGTGCTGGAAACATATTTTGAATTCCAGGACTTCTTTACACAAACACTCTAAAAAAGCATTCACCCATTGATTATGATTTTCAAGCAATCTTTCATATTTCTCACTTCCAATGGGTGATCATTAGTTTTAAAACTGCTGATAGAAACATGGTGGAAAGACTATAAGGCATTTAGCATTGCATTATTGTTTAAATTATATGCAAATATTTCTGGATCAACATTTTTTCCTCTGAATAAAAACAACAGTCTTTCAGAGTATATTTTGTACAAAAATGAAATGGAAAATACAAGCATTAAAAACTAGATATGAGACAATTTAGAAGAAAAATGTATTCTCTATTCAGTGACACCAGAAATGAAAATTGTTTAATTACATTTTCTAACTTACAGTGTGTTTTACTGCAAAAAAATTAAAACACAAAGTTTGGAAACTTTCTCCAAGACGATTTGCCTTTTACTAATCTGTGCTCCTTTGTTTAGCTGAATTAATAGTAGGAACCCAATACGAGGGTCTATGGGTTTTTTGTGTGTAATTCTTTTATTTTACTTTTACTCAAATGAATATTCAGTCTTGCTCAATCTGCAGCCCCTGATGGCATCCTTTCTGCCAGCATCTTCACTCATCCCTTTCCTCCTAGATTTTTATATTTTCATCATCTTCTCCACTCCTTTCTTTACATCAGCTTTTAAATATGATGAAAAGCAAACAAATGCTAAACAAACATGGTCAAGTCTCTACCATTTTAAGAAAAGAAGAACCTTTCTTCCGTGATTTCACTTTTCCCTCCAACTACCCACTCCTCGTCTCAAGGCTAACCTTCTCAAAAACTTTATACACACTCACAGTCTCTATAACCTCCCTTACCTACTGTGCAAATCCATTCCAATCTGATTTCCACCCATATGACATCAATGCAGCTATTATTGGAAGTTGCTAACTATGCTCCTTGAATTATCTTTGATATTTTTTTGTTGGACCCCATGGCAACATTAGAAATATGCTGTTGATCACAACTTTCTTGAAGAATACTTTCTCCCACCCCTGCCTTACTTGGCTTCTCTGATCACTAGAAACCTCTGGATTTCATTCCCTCTCTGGCAAATTCTTGGTCGGTCTCTCTTGCTTTTCATCTATTCAAACTCTGAATGTTGGAGTTACTATGGCTTATTAAGTGTTCTCCATTCACTCTAAACTATCTTCTGTGTCCCTCACAGAGACTCTTATGGCTTCAATTATTATTTATATGGAAAGGATTCATAGAATGTGTAATCTCTGAGCTACAATGTTGTGTGCCTAGCTTCTTCCTCAACTTTCAGTTCAAATGGGCTTTATTCAGGTACTTTAAACTCAACATACTCAAAATGGAACTCATAATTCCAGTTCTCCCTCCAACCCCCAAAATACTGGCCCTTCAGTGTTTCCAGATCAATAAATGGTACCAGCTAGAAATCTGGGAGTTATCCTTGAACTTTAGATTTCCTTTTAGGAAGAAAAGTGCTATTTATTTTATAAAATGTCTCTATGGCCTAATTGAATGTTCAAAGATTGCTCCAATTCACGATGTGGAATGAAGGGACAGTACAAAGGAAGGACAGAATTGCTTACATGAAGACAATGAGAGGAATTCATTTTAAATCATTTTCTTCTTTTTAAGAAAGCAGTATGTAGTGAGCAGCTCTACAAAAAAAGTGGAAGGGGGGTTAGATGTAAGAAGAGAAAAGGCAAGACTGAATCACATGGTTTAGGGACATAGCCTGCGAAGTAATGACAACCAGGGATAAACTCCTGATGGCAAGGAAGGCTAAGGAAGTCTTAAGATAAAGGATGACTAATACTTTAAATTTGATGCTAGTCTGTAACATTCTTCTGTGACTCACCATTTTGAAGAAAAGTTTGATATAAAACAATACACAATGGAATACTACTCAGCCACAAGAAACGATGAAATCCAGCCATTTGTGACAACATGGATGGACATTGAGGGTATAATGCAAAGTGAAATAAGTCAGAGGGAGAAGGTCAAATACCGTATGATTTCCTTCATTAAGTAGTAGATAATAACAACAATAAACAAACACATAGGGACAGAGATTGGATTGGTGGTTACCAGAGGGGAAGGGGGGAGGGAGGAGGGTGAAAGGGATAATTCGGTACATGTGTGTGGTGAGGGGTTGTAATTAGTATTTTGGTGGTGAACATGATGTAATCTATGCAGAAATAGAAGTATAATGATGCACACCTGAAATTTTTACAATGTTATAAACCAATGTTACTGCAATAAACAAAAAATTAAAAAAAATGCTTTATGATATTATTGGTTACTAGAAATAAAGAAATGAGTTTTATGATACATTTGATGGAAGATGGGACAGAAAGTCACAGGACATGTAATGTATAATAAAGACTGCGAAATCAGAAGAGACAGGATGTAAGTCTTAGATTGCTAAGACATATATCAGTTACATACGAATCTTGAGACATACTGCGAGCAGAAATGGGGAAACAGATTTCTCAGTTTGGTGGACTGGCACCTTCAGTCAGTTATTTTAAGTTCAGTGGTGAAGGTAACTTCAGATGGTTGTAAGATTTTGGAGTACATGAACTACTGACCCTTGGATCACGTAATAAACTATTAAACCTACTTTTTAAGTATCTTCTTAATATATCTATTTTATTCCATTTCTATTCCCACCACCAATATTGAAATATTCTCTGAACTTTTCTTGCCCTTTACACTCTTTCTCCCTTCCAATCCATCTTCAACTCCCATAACACATCTTCCCTTTGTAATGCTAACCCAAGTGAACACTTTAAAAATAATATTATTTGAGATTTTCAGTGTTCTAGTAGGCAAGAATAATATTCATGTGGCTTATATTTGGACTTACTTCCACCTTACTATTAAGGTTTTATGTTTACCATGCTTTTTTTTCTCTTTACTAGTAACAAACAGATTGATAAAAATGTTCTTACATGTTTACATCAACCTTATACTTGTATTATTTTAGGCATAGCCCTTACATTTTTTGCATGCAGGCCCAAATTTTCTTGTCTTTCTAACCAAGTCTAAAGTTAACTGGTATCCCTACCTGCATCTGCAGAAAGTGAGAGAATACATTTCTGTTGTTTTAAGCCACCCAGTTTGTGGTTATTTGTTACAGCAGCCCTAGGAAACTGATACACACTATTTTCTTACCAGCCTCCGGGTGTTTTTTTCTCTGTTTGAAAATTAACCCTAACTTAGATAACTCCATCTTTGAAATTTCACTTCAGCTAAAGATTACTTTCTCTCTGCCCTGTTTTACCGGGTAGGGTTCTGTTATATACTCTCATTGAGATTCGCATTTCCTTTTTTTATATAGAATTTCCCACAGATGTAACTAAGTCTAAACATAATTATTATTTGTTGTTTATGTCCTCCACTAAAATGTAAGCTCCATGAGTGCAACAATACGTGTTCACCACTACCCCTTAGCAACTAAGACCATATTTAGTCTATGGCAGATTTTCAAACAAATATATGTTGAGTAAAATAATTAACAGCAAGGCTAAATTTCAGAGTACTGACATTCCTAATTTTGAGAATATATCTGCTCAGGAAGTACAAGTTAAGATATTTTTAACTTTAGAATATCTCCAAATGCTAAATACATATACCATTGTCAGTTTAATAATAAAGATCTTATTATAGTGCTGTCTTTGAAGGGATTTAATTATATTTTCCATCAATGTCAGTCATCCACCAGAACCATAGTCTTATGTTAAACAACATTTAGTATTACTGCCTGAATCTATTTCCTTCGTTGACAGAAATCTCATTTTTGTTCAACTTCTACCTACTTAGTGTTTCTTCTTAGACATTTGCCTAAGCTATTCTTTATATGTAAAACATGACACATAGAAGTGGTAGTGAGAAAAGGCAAGTGCTAGGGTGTGAAGGAAATAATCACACTAGTTATCAAAAGTTTCCCAATTCCAGGGGAATGGCCTGGAGATGGAGGCTAACAACCAGGAAGCTCAGAGAATGTTATAAACTGGAAGCGTGATTATAAACAAGCGTGGCAATGATTCCGTAGAATGTGGTTGGGGAGAGAATCACAGAAATTTATATGAGCTAGAGTACTCACAAATAGACAAAACTTGATTAATAAACAAAAACAAAAAGGCATCTTCTGGTTTACAAACAGAACTTTGGAAAAAAGTTGTTCTGCCACTGCAACAAAATTGCCTTCACAGTAAGGAGAGAATTCATTATTCTTGGCAACCCTTACTGCTCGGTGGAGACTGATTACAGCAACTATACCCAAGCATGACCTTTCTCTGGTGCTAAGAATTTAAAGCATTGAGCTGCAAACTCAGATTCCTCCAAACGAGAGTACACAGACAAGTAAATCCCTAACAAAATGGTATGAGTTTTAAAGTAGAATAGGTGGGAATAAAAAGTGTATCTTTCAAAATGTAAAATCAGTAAGCCATAAATATTTTTTGGTGACCACAGACATGAGGAATTTCCCCTTAAATTTGAAATGCTTTCATTTAATATTCAACGCCAAAATCATTTCCGCTATTTCTTTTATATCTAAATCAACACATGCCCTTAAGACTCCTATCAACTAAAATAAGACTATCTTTCTTCTAGTGCTGCACCAGATTTTGTCAGGACAAATGAGCAATGGCAGCATTGAACTCTTTAGTGGATGAGGTGATCTATATAGACACATATCACTGTTACTTATAGTCTGAAGCAAGTTTTTCTAGGATTTTAAAATAAGTCAACTTCCACTGAATGCTTTAATTACTTTTCAGCAAGTGGTTAACAGTATGTAATTCTAGGAAAATGCGTTATTTTGGGCCTTTTGGTTTTGTAAAGAATTGACGTTATAGCTTTTCATGAATCAAAATTTTTATATTTTTGCGTTGTGACCACATTTTTTTAGAATTACGGGTGATTAAGGTAATTGAGTTTCTGAAAGGGCCTTAAGGAGATCCACCATGAGTTAAAGACATGGACTTTAGTAAATGTGAACTTGTGATAATGATTTTAATCAACAGTATACGGCATAAATAAGATATTCTATATAATAAAATATCACAAACTCATAGAAAAAAAGCATTTTTCTCGTAAATCTTTGCCACTGTCTCTGATTGAAAATTGGCTGGGCCACTTCACTGATAGCCGAGCTTACTCATGAGTTTGTGTTTCGGTTGAGAATCAGCTGACCTAGGCTGAATCCATGCCTCAAGTTGCAGGTTTTCAGGTCAGCCCTGTATCTCTCCACCAGGTATGTGTCATCTCCTTGGACCAGAAGCCTGGCAGGAAGTCCCTCTCTTGATGGCAGAAGTGCAAGAGAGCAAGTCCATTCATGCAATTGCTTTCTTTCCTTTGGTCACATGACATTCACTCATATTCATTGGCCAAGCCCAAAGAGGGGGAAAATTATAGCCCACCTTCTTTAGGAGGACTTGCAAAATTACATGACAAAGGTATGGATACAGGGAGTGGTGAATAGTTAAGACACAATAATTCAATCTGCCACAGGCATCTTTTTAATTTTATCAATAATTTGATTCTCAATTGTTCTTTGGTAATAGAAGTGGCTGAGTGATGTGTTGGTTAAGACTGAAGAACGGCTACATATCCTTAATTTGTTATACTTTTACTATTCTTGTAAATGAGATCATTGTTGTAGATATGCATTCTGGGTGTGCAAAATAGGAGAATCTTATATTAGGAAGTATAACAATTATTAAAATAGGTAGATAAGAGTGATTTCTAGCATTTCTGAATACATGGGAGTACTGAAAACTAAGGTTTGGCTTTACACAAAAAATCAAATTAAAAGATTCGCACTGCCCTAAGAAAACTACAATCCTTATAACTCAAGGGTTGAAAGATTTATTTCCCCGTGGACCAAGGTTTCAGCAGATCAATTAATACAGTATGTTCTTCTTTTCTGCTGCCATGTGCAGGAAGAAAAATGTGTTGATTATGCCATTTCAGAGTACTGTATACACAAAGTCAACTTTATGGGCTAGTCTAACCTACAGTGCAGGATTTAGAAATTGGGAACCAGAAAATAATCGGTCTCTGTCCACTTGGCAGCATGAACTATCATGAAGGCCAGTGGTTGGCACACAGGATCTGGAGCCCTGAGTGGCTCTTGCTTCAGAGCTTCTGATCAAAGGAATAAAGCTCCCTAAACTCAATCAAGTTTGAGAATCAAATTACTATATAACATACGCTCTAAAATTTACAAAGGGCTTAGAGCAATGTAATTTTTCCCTTCCAGGCAAGGAAAAGAACACCATTAAAATATTTAGTTTTACAATACTGCAAAGGAAGGAAAAATGCCATTAATATCGTCAAATCAGCCATAATGGGCTCTCTTTCAGCAGAGGGCTAATTTTCTTTTTGGCTTTTCGCCTACAGAATAAGTCTTCTATGTGGAGCCTCTGTTAGGTTAATGGCAGAGTTCTCATGTAGTAAAGCAATAAATCAGCCCCTTATTATTAATCTAGGTTCCTTCAATTTTGTGATTTTTATAATAGTATGAAAATATGTATCATTCTTTGAATAATTTCTATGTATTCAAAGGGCTTATTAGTTCTAAAATGCATAGTCAAGTAAAAGTAATAGCTCCTTTCCAATGTGATATGATAACATTGCAGAGTATATTGTACCTTAGAGCTAAAAGTGACATTGGGGACATTAAATCTAACTTTACATTAGAGTAAGAATCTCTTCTAAAATATCCCTGAAAGCACGTCATCCACCTTCTGATGGAGCACTTCCAGTGCATGGGACTCTTTCCAAGAGACACAGAGCAAAATGCAGCAAGAAGCCACAATATCCATCAAATTCCTCTACTGCTCATTTCTTCAGATCCATAAAATAAACTGCAAAATAAAAAAAAAAAGGAAGAAAAAACAGGAACTGACGGACAAAAAATTTAAACCCCTGAATTAGAAATTTAAGGAATTTTCATTTCAATTTAATTTCATCGTGTATTTGTATCTCCTCCTCCAGATTGTAATTTTGAAGAAAGGAAGGAAGATGTGAAAAGTGGATAGTCAGCTCTATTTATGGCGTTGAAGAAAGAATTTTGTTTTCTGGAATACAGCCTGTGATAGCAGAACAACGTCTGGCAAGAAACAGGTTATGTTTGGCTGGAGCGACACTGGCACTATCAAGAAATATTAAACTGTGTATTTGAGAGAGAAGAAAAAAAGACCCAAGCAAGCTGCAAACCGGGTAAGACCAAGAGAACAGCAGGACAATGGAAACATGGTGTGTTGGTCAATGTAGAGTTAACACGCAATTTTGTGCCCCTTGTTCAGGTCATAGAACTCAGGTTACCAGTCTTCACATTTCACTTAAATGAAGGAATCAGGAAAAATTCTCAAGCTTTGCAGGTGGACATATTTGCTACTTCCTTTCTAAATGTAAGATGTAAGAACTTTCCAACAGGGTCCCAGCTTCAATATGTTACAAAGTTTCCCTGGGCTTTTCTCCTTTAGAAAGTAATAGATTGTCAACTGGCTTAGAGAGGTTAGTTCCTGAAACACTGATTCCCGCATAAATAAAAGCCATAAATCTAGACAGTGAACAACAACAATAAAAAATATTTGAAGACTCTGGACACTGAATGAAAGCAGGTGAGAGGGGTCAAGAGGGGTCAAAACTTGGAAAAAACATCCAAAACACAGTGAGTTTCTTTTTTCTTTATTCCTCTACATTGAGGGTATATGTAGTTTCACCCTGGCTGTAATGTCAAGCAACTCAATTTTGATAGAAAATTTCACCATCTTTCTGAAACTAGAGGAAGGACTTCTGTGGCAACAATAGCCTCTGAAGATTGAGAGGGACGCTCCAGAAAAGATACCCAGAGGTATCTAATTTCACGCATAAATTTACCATAAGTTCATGCTGTTCCCTGAACCACTTCTATGTGGGGCAAACTACAAGCAGGTAAAAACTAAAGCTTGAGGAACTGAAATGACATCTGAGTTGCTGGCCAGATTTATCTCTAACCAAGTCAATTGCCTAATAAAAGCAAACATATCAATACTTTGAACCCATAATGTAATCTAAAATCTATACAACATCATATTCATAATGTTCGGGATATACAAGAAAATTACTTAACATAAATTAAACCAGGAAAATGAAACCCAACCTCAAGGGAAAAGGTAATCAAAAGACACCAACCTGAAGGTAATAGAGATGCTAAAAATTATACAACGACTTCAAAACAACTATTTTAACTCTGCTTAGCAAGGGAAAAGCAAATGTGTTCATTATGAATGAAAAGACAGTCTCAGCAAACACATGGAAACTATGAAAAAATAACAAAATATAAATTTTAGAATTAAAATATACAATATCTAAAAGTAAATTCACTGGATAGTCTCAATAGAGAAATGGGAATGATGGAGGGAACAGTTATGAAGGTGGATCAATCAAAATTATACAATCTGAAGATCAGAAAGGAAAAGAGTTTGAACAAAACAAATAATCAGATCCTCAGACATCTGTGGAAATTTTCAAAAAGCAAATTATAGGAGCAATTGAAATAGAAGATAAAGAGGAAAGAGAAGTGGGCAGAAAAAAAAATTAAAAAAAATAATGTCTGAAAACTTTCAAAATTTAATGCAAGACATACATTTATAGATTCAAGAAAGTTAGTAAACCCAAATGTGATAAAAGCAAAGAGAGCCATACCTAGGATCATCATAGTTAATCTGTTGAAAATCTTGAAAGCAGTCAGCAAAAAATGACACATTAATTACATAGAAAGGAGCAACAAATTGAACACTAGCAAACTTCTCGTCAGAAATCATAAAGGCCAAAAGACAGGGGAGCAATCTCTTTAAAGTGCTGAAATAAAATTAAGAATAATCCAAATTCTATATTCAATGAAAGTATTCTTCAAGAATGAAGGAATTCTTTTAAAAAATTAATTGAATGTTTGTGTTTTGGTCTATTTCTGAACTGTATGATTGGTTCCAATAATCCATGGATGTATCCTTACAGCAATATCACATAGTTGACTACAGCAGCTTTATAGTAAGTCTTGAAATCAGGTAGTTTAAGTCTTCAGGATTTGTTCTTTTTTGTTGTTGTTGAGGAGGATTCGCCCTGAGCTAAGATCTGTGCCAATCTTCCCCTACTTTGTATGTGGGTCGCCACCACAGCATGGCTGATGAGTAGTATAGGTCCACGCCCAGGATCTGAACCTATGAACCTGAGCTGTCAAAGTGGAGTGCGCCAAGCTTAATCACCTTGCCACGGGGCCAGCCCCCTTTATTTATTTATTTTTTTTAAGATCGGTAAAACTGCCATGACCTTTTTGTGATCTTCCTTCATTTCCTGCAATGTGGAAAGTTCCTCCAGCCAGAAATTTAGGGCAATTGTAGGGCTTTCCTTGTTTACCTCCCTTCTATTAGAGAGCTTGTTTCTGTGCTGTTTTTGCCCAATGTCTGAAAATAATTTTATTCTGTATTTTTTTCATGTTTCTACTTATTCACAGATGCTAATTCTAGTCTCGATCACATCATCATGGCTAGAAATGGAGTTTGTTTACTCTCGTGTTGCTAGTAATCTAAAAACAATATTCAACATATTTGCTATCATTTTATGACCCACACAATTTTGGTGCTCACCTTTTTGTTTGTGTCTGTAATGTGGGTGGAGAGTAATCACCTCCCCCAAAATGTTTTGTATTTAATTACACCAGATTGATCTAAAACCAAAATGACAATAATTGCCTCAAATCTGTATTTGCCTCTTTGTGAACTTTCTTTACAATGACAAAGAAAAAATACTTTTTTTCAGATATAATTCATAGTCAATGTCCACTTTTATAGAATAAACTAGTTTCTTAATAAGTTTTTAACCGCATGAGAATGCCACCATGCTTTGCACTATATGTTACTAGGCTAATGACAAGAAAGGAGAGATAAGCTTAATGTGTAAGAGATGTTTGTATCAAATGAAATCAAAATGATTTCATGTACTGTGTGAATAAAGATTGTGTGGTTCAGGTAGATAACAATGGTGAGAGAACTAAGCCAATCACAGCACAAGTGCAGTACACTGGTCACAAAAGAATCTATGGCAGTCAGTGTCATATGTCAGTTCTTGATAGTTAGTTGGTTTTTATTAAACAGCATATAATTTATTACATTAAAATATAATTATTTTGAATGTTATAAATTTTATAGTTTTGTTGACTTTGTGTCATACAAAAGTTGTGCATAAATTAATGTGTAGATAGTTACAATATTATGTACATATTATAAATAAAACTATTCTAGCTAATATTGGATATCCAAAGATGTTTTCCTTTTAAAAGTTTTAGTTTGTTTTTGTTGTCACTGAAGTCTAAGAAACACTTATTTATAACAGCAACAGTAAGAAAGTAAAAACTTCTTAAGAACTATGAACTTTATTCAAAAGAGAGATGTTCTTGGGCACAAACTATTTTGGGGGACTTAATTAACTAAATTTGTTTAACATAACTAGACTGGCTGTTCAAAACCCTGAACTGTTAAATAAAATCCAAACAATGAAGGGAAAACTATTAATTTTCAAAGTCATCACAGTTACTGACTGTGAGTTATAATTTTACAGAAAGTGCTATTAGTCACAACTGTGTCTGGCTTCTCTAACGAATTTAAATCTGTTAACTAATTGGCTATGATTTCAACCACAGGGCATTTTTAACTGAAGTAATGATAATACTTTACATATTTCTGTCAAAGGGTAACAAATTGGTTAATGAGAGGCCCTGTAACCGCACTAAAGCTTAAACCACAAATTTGAAATTAGTCTGTGTTTTAATTTTAAAATAGTTGGAAATAAAACCTGGTGCCTGTACCTTATGGCATCAAAACTCTTTGGACCTCAAGTGAAATACATCTAACTTGATCTAACTTAAGAAAACAGAGGATTCATTGGCTCATGGAGCCACAATAAAAGCAGAGAGAAATGGGTCCATGGACTCATTTGCAGTAGAATTCGCAATGTCTTTCATCTTTGAATTTCTCACTGGGTTAAATTCAATATCCCCTACTCATAGGATTATAGAAGTTCCAAGTTCATATCCTCAGACTTCTGGCAAGAGAGGAAAGGGCTCTTCCTTCTCTTAACTCCAATTTGAAAACTCCCAGGAAGGAGTGTGATTGCCCAGCTAGTCTCTCTTGCTCATTTCCTGCCCCGGTTACTAAGGCCAGAGGCTGGAGGTATCATGAATGTAATCACATGCTTCCATGGCTCATGACTTCACTAATCACCATGAATAGGCAAAAAATTTTTAAGAAATGGTGGCCTCTGCTCTGAAATTTTGAAGTGGCTTGCGTAATGCTGAGAAGAAGAGTAATGTCTCAAAATGGGGGCGGGGGGGCGTGTTTTCAAAGAAGAAAGGAAACAGAAGTAAACAAGAAATTGCTCAACAGTCAACCTTGGACTTCCCAGAACACTCCAGACACCTTTCACGTACACTATACCCACTCCATCCCCCTTTTCACAATTCCAAAATGGTACCTGCATCAACAAAATCCGTTAATAGTTGTTTATCCAAATAATGGTGAATTATTTCTCTCACACATTGAAGAATCCAGAGTTAGACAATTCAGTGCTAATATAATGTCTCCATGTTGTCATCAATGTCCCAGGCTCCTTTTTTTATTTCCCTTTACCATCTTTAACATGTGGCTTTCATTGTCATGTGTCTGTAAATTGAATCGCTTGAATCTGTAAATTGGCTTGTATAACTTTAGCCTCACAATCACAATGCTATTAAGAAAAAGAAAAAAGTTAAAAAATGGGAGGGCTAAGCCAAGGCCAGAAAAGCAAAATTTTCATGGAAATAACGATAAAATTTCAGCTTATATTTTATTGGTCCAAACTGTAACACATGGAAGATAAAGTCTTTAAATAAAAATGCCTGAAAATGTAGTTTTCTAGCTGGGCAGATTGCTGCCTTATACAAAATTCAGGTTTTGTTAATAAGGAAGAAGTCTGGCAACTGAAATTTTGCACCTAGCTATTTTCCTTAGCTCCAAGCTCAGGATTTCTTAATAATTTTTATTTCTTTCAACTGCTACACTTGGTTGTGACTCTACAAACCTGTGCCATTAGAGGCGACTATAATCACTCTTAACACACTTGAAGTGCCTGAAATCAAATGATGCTGAAGATAAAATTAAAAGAAAAAAATAACTTCGTTATAGAAAAAGGGGAAACAATATGCAGTAGTCAACAATCTGACACACACACATCCCACTGGACAGGGCTAATAAGGACTCGTTCCTTGGAACTGGACAGACCTCCCTGACAATCACTCTGCTTGTCACAGGTCCTGCCCATTATAGGAGCTTATCTTCACAAGCTGTCTCTGCAGCAGTGACTTGCACAAAATGAGCAGCCCACTTCTTGTTTGTGGGGGCAGGCACTGGAAATTGCTTCAGGGCTTAAGCAAGCATGGTCTTTTCTCCCCCTTTTGAAATAAGACACAATAAAAACCCATATGAGATCACAGTTGTCTATCTGTCAATTTTATTGGAGGAAATCAATTAGTAACCAAGACCAGGAATAGCGTCAGATCATCATTTTAAAATCTGGCCCCAGTATTCACTTTCTCTCTTCACAACAGGCCTGCCTATCTCTCTAGGGTTTTGTTTTAGGGCAATTGCCTTGGCCTCTGTCTCTGAATTATGAATAATGGTTTGGGATAGGAAAAGCAGGCTAATTTTCCCTAGAATGTGACCCCTGACATCATCCTACATCTCTATTACATGATTACGTTGAAATTCCTTTATCAGACAAGGAGAACAGCAGGGATTCTTGGGAAGGGTCTGAGATTGTCAGAAGACACTGGTTCTTAGGCTTGTCTGAAGCTTCATCATCATCATCTTCATCATCATCATCATCATCATCATCATCATCATCATCATCATCTTCTCTTCTCCTTCCGCCTCTCCCCTTCCTTCCCTCCTTCCTTCCTCCCTTCTCTCCTCCCTTCCTTCCTTCCTTCCTTCCTTCCCTCCTTCCTTCCTTCCTTCCTTCCTTCCTTCCTTCCTTCCTCTCCCTCTGTCCCTTCCTCCCTCTCATTCTCTCATTTTCTCATGTTCTCTTTATCTCTATTTTTCTCCTCACAACAAAGTGCACACTTGAGTGATGTCTAGAATTTAATCCAAAATCACAATAATTATCAATTGCAGGGAGCACTTTTTCCTCCAATACCAAAAATTTAAATGAAAAACTTCAGAATCTCTTGGAGAAATCCTGTATGAATGTGACATTAAAGTTTTTCGCATTTTTGAAGTGTGCACTAGCCTGTTTAAAGCATGCTCTAAGAGTTTCCTGGATCAGATTGCTGGTATGAGTTTACTTCTTCAGAGACAGAGTTTCACAAGGCAAAATTTGGCTAATCTTCTATAGCAGTGTTTTTGGCTGTTTTTACTCTTACTTCTATGTTCCACCTACTGAATTTCTGATGTTTTCCATTCTTTATTTCTCTACTGAGAAAGTCCTTAAAATTGTCATTGTCTATTAAGAAGTACTACTTTAAAAATATTCTTCCTTACTTGACACAGCATTGCCTTCATCAGTCAGATCTAAAAGGTCTGACACAAAATCCACCAGATATTTTTTAACTTACTTGGGTTATATTTAAATACCTGTTCCAGGTTGCATCACACGGGCAGACATGCCATTTAATACTCATGAGACGAAACCAGACCAACTGGTTCAGAACAGGCTCTTCAACATCCATCCTAAGTGAACTTTTGAAGTTAATATAAAACCTTACAGCCTGACTGGAAATATATAAATGAATTTATTCTTAAATATTTTGTTACCCAAAGTTAAGAATCTAAGTAAAATGTTTGATAACTAAGGAAATTTTCTCACCTTATAAATCATCTTGCTTTCCTAGAGCAGATTTGATCCTATTCTCAATACCATTTTGGTAAATGTAATACGTAGAGAACAAGACAATGAAAAGATTCTAAGAAAGCAAAATGTTTCATAGACTAACAATGGTTATTGCTCTCAAAATTTTAAAAAAATGCCATTTTTTGGCATTTTGCAAAAATGGCATATTTGCCATTTTTTGGCTATTATGTGTGCATACACATAAATAAGTTTCATCCCTAGCTTTTCCTTCAAATTTTCCAGCTTCCCTCCTCAAGAAACCCACACAAGGAAAATAGTGAAAAAGTTGCTCTGCTTTTCATTTATTATTTTGCTTGAGGAAGATTTGCTCTAACATCTGTGCCAATCTTCCTCTATTTTTCATGTGGGTTGCTGCCACAGCACGGCTGACAAGCGGTGTAGGTCTGTGCTGGGGATCTGGACCCACAAACCTGGGCCTCCAAAGCCAAACGTGCCAAACTTAACCATTAGGCCACAGGGCCAGCCTCCTACTCTGCTTTTGAAATAGTGCAACTTTTCTTCTTCAATCTCCTCCCAAAAGTGTTGTAGCAAAATTTTGTCACTTTATTATGACCATAAAATGTGCTTCATAGCTAAGTCATAAATAACATTGTGATAATTTTTCCTTTTCTTTGCTTTATTTGGTTTGCTTTGGCACTAATCATTGGTTTGTTTCTTCTCTCTCTTTTTCTTTCTTTTTCTTAACCTATATTCTCCTTGGTTGCACTGATTTCATCTTTTTAAAGAAAATTTTCTAAAACTCTCTGAACTTAAATCCTTAACACGACTCCTAAGGCCCTGAATGATCTTGCTGCTGCTACCTCTCCAGCCTCGTTCTGAGCCATTTGGCCCTTGGTCACTCCACACCAGCAGTGTGACTGCTTCCCCACCACTCCCTCACCCCAGCGTCTGCTGAATTCAGATCCAAGTCTCTGTCTCTTCAGATCCTTTTCATAGGCTATTCCCTCCTTCTTTGCTGCTTAATGTTTCCCGTCCTTCAACACCAGGATAATTTACATATTCCTAAGGAAAACCCTTTATGATCTTTCAAATTAGATTAGGTTCCTCTGTTTTATGTTCTCAAAGCTATACTTGAGATGGGGATGGAAGTGAATTTGGACAGGTTCTAAAAAACACAGCTAAAAATCACCTTAACTCTCCAAAAGAGTTGATGTTGTGGGTTTACTGACAGTACTTAGAGTACTCACAATAGAGCACAGGAGGCCCGGACTGGAAACAGTATTTTAATAAACTACTCGTTTCTAATATAATTTTTACTTTGATCTAAGTGATACATGGACATCATTTAGAGTATCATATAATTTTACAAGTCTTGTAGGGAAGAGAGCAGTGTACCATCTACCCCTCCAATTACTTACTCTCAAAGAACAATTAATTTCAACTTTTTGCCACTTTTCTTGGTAACTTCCTCCATATTTCTAACAACAACCAGTAGGTTTATATCGCCACTTCTTGCAATTTTAATTTTTGTATTGCCTTTCACTATAGATTTAATTCTCTTTCTCCCATCCTCCCAATAGCATTGTATCAAAATTTTGGCTAAATTCATATTTTAATATATAATGTGCATACAAAGTGTATAATATTATTATAAAATACACTTCACAGGTAAGTTGTAAATGATATTATAATTATTTTCCCTTTTCTGTGCTTCATTTTGTTTTCTCTAATTGGATTCTTTCTCTCTCTCTCTTTCTTTCTTTCCCTCTCCTCTCCTCTCCTCCCCCTCCTCTCCTCTTCTCTCCCCTCCTCTCCTCTTGTCTCCTTTCTTTTTGCTTAACTCATATTCTCTTTGGTTGCATCAATTCAATCTTTTTGAAGAAAATCATCCCAAATCTCCTGACTGAACACTCCAACCAGGACTAGTTGCTCCTTAAGTCTCTCCCTTTGATTATACTTCCTGTTTCTAGATTCCATGACTTTCCGTTTCTTGGTCTACTCTCTCATTTGATGGGATTTTATTCCTTAAAAAAGGGGCCTGCCTGGTGGCATAGTGGTTGGGTTCACATGCTCTGCTTCGGCAGCCCAGGGTTCACAGATTCAGATCCCAGGTGCAGACCTACACACCACTCATCAAGCCATGCTGTGGCAGCATCTCACATACAAAACGGAGGAAAATTGGCATGGATGTCAGCTCAAGGACAATCTTCCTCAAGCAAAAAGAGGAAGATTGGCAACAAATGTTAGCTCAGGACCATTCTTCACCAAAAAAAGAAAAAGTCCATATGAGTTAAATATTTGGGCTCTTGCCTGCCTAAAAACGTATTTATTCTACTCATACACTAGACTAATAGTTTGGCTCGGTATAGAATTCTGAGTTGACTATCACTTACCAGATTTATGAAGGAAAATTGTTTTCTAGTTTTTAGTGTTGCTAGTGAGAAGGCTGATATCATTCTGATACTTGATCTTTTGTATAAAAGATTTTTCTCTCTTTTCTAGAAACTTACAGCATCTTTTCACTGTGTGCAGCATTCTAGGTTTTCACATTGATGTACCCTGCTTATAGGTTTTTAATTCATTTTTCTTGGCAGTTAGTAATCCCTCACTTTCTGCAAATGTAGGTCCCAGTGCTGACAAATTTTCTTGAATTATTTTGTGATAATTTTCTTACCTCAATTTTCCACCTTTATCTCTCTTTGTGACTTCAATTTACTTACATGTTGGATCTCCTGGATTGGTTCTTTAATGTTCTTATATTTTCTATTTTTACTCATTTTTCAGTTGGATCTATTTTATATGATATTTCCTCAACATTGCTTTCCATCTCTTTTTTGCTATTATGTTGAGTTTTTTTCCCCATAAATGTCCTTCCCCCCCTTTTTATTTTTTCCTTTTTTTTAATTGATGTTTTAATAGTTTTTAACATTGTGAAAATTTGGGTTGTGCATTTTTGTTTGTCCATCACCATATACATGTCTCCCTTCACCCCTTGTGCCCACCCCCCACCCCCATAGCCCCTGGTAACCACAATACAGTTTTCTCTGTCCATGTGTTTGTTTATATTCCACATATGAGTGAGATCATACAGTGTTTGTCTTTCTCTTTCTGGCTTATTTTGCTTAACACAATACCCTCCAGGCCCATCCATGTTGTTGCAAATGGGACGATTTTGTCTTTTTCTATGGCTGAGTAGTATTCCGTTGTATATATATACCATATCTTCTTGATCCAGTCATCAGTTGAGGGACATTTAGGTTGCTTCTGCTTCTCGGCTATAGTGAATAATGCTGCAATGAACATAGGGGTGCATAAGCCTCTTTGGATTGTTGATTTCAGATTCATTGGATAGATTCCCAGTGGTGCGATGGCTGGATCATAGAGTATTTCTATTTTTAATTCTTTGAGGAATCTCCATACTGTTTTTCATAGAGGCTGCACCAATTTGCATTCCCACCAGCTGTGTATGAAGGTTCCTGTTTCTCCACATCCTCCCCAACATTTGTTGATTTTTGTCTTGGTGATTATAGACATTCTAACAGGCGTGAGGTGATATCTTAGTGTTGTTTTGATTTGCATTTGCCTGATGATTAGTGATGTTGAACATCTTTTCATGTGCCTATTGGCCATCTGTATATCTTCTTTGGAGAAGTGTCTATTCATTTCCTCTGCCCATTTTTTGATTGTTTGTTTTTTTGTTGTTCAGTTGTGTGAGTTCTTTATATATATTATGGAGATTAACCCCTTGTCAGATATATGTTTTGCAAATATTTTCTCCCAGCTGGTGGGTTGTCTGTTCATCTTGATTCTGGTTTCATTTGTCTTGTAGAAGCTCTTTAATCAAGTGGGATAAAGTCCCACTTGTTTATTTTTTCTTTAGTTTACCTAGTCTGAGTAGGCATGTCATCTGAAAAGATTCCTTTATGACCAATGTCAAATGGTGTTTTGGCTATATTTTCTTTTATGAGTTTTATAGTTTCAGGTCTCAGCTTCAGGTCTTTGATCCATTTTGAGTTAACTTTTGTGAACGGCGATAGAAGATGGTCCACTTTCATTCTTTTGCATGTGGCAGTCCAGTTTTCCCAACACCATTTATTGAAGAGACTTTCCTTTCTCCATTGTATGTTCTTACCTCCTTTGTCAAAAATTAGCTGTCCATATATGTGTGGTTTTATTTCTGGGCTTTCAATTCTGTTCCATTAATCTGTGTGTCTGTTTTTGTACCAGTACCGTGCTGTTTTGATTACTATTGCTTTGCAGTATGTTTTGAAGTCAGGGATTGTGATGCCTCCAGCTTTGTTCTTTGTTCTTAGGATTGCTTTAGCTATTTGGGGTCTTTTGTTGCCCTATATGAATTTTAGTATTCTTTTTTCTATTTCTGTGAAGAATGTCATTGGGATTCTGATTGGGATTGCATTGAATCTGTAGATAGCTTTAGGTAATATAGACATTTTAACTATGTTTATTCTTCCAATCTATGTGAATGGGATGTCTTTCCATTTCTTTATGTCATCATCGATTTCTTTCAATAATGTCTTGTACTTTTCATTGTATAGGTCTTTCACATCCTTGGTAAAATTTACTCCTAGATATTTTATTCTTTTTGATGCAATTGTAAATGGTATTATCTTTTTGAGCTCTCTTCTATTAGTTCGTTATTAACATACAGAGATGCAACTGACTTTTATAGATTGATTTTGTACCCTATGACTTTGCTGTAGTTGTTGATTATTTCTAATAGCTTTCCAATGGATTCTTTAGGGTTTTCTATATATAAAATCATGTCATCTGCAAACAGTGAGAGTTTCACTTCTTCGTTGCTGATTTGGATTCCTTTTATTGCTTTGTCTTGCCTAATTGCTCTGGCCAAAACCTCCAGTACTATGTTGAATAGGAGTGGTGAGAGTGGGCAGCCGTGTCTCGTTCCTGTTCTCAGAGGAATGGCTTTCCGTCTTTCCCCATTGAGTATGATGTTGGCTGTGGGTTTGTCATAAGTAGCCTTTATTATGTTGAGGTACTTTCCTTCTATACCCATTTTGTTGAGAGTTTTTATCATAAATGGATGTCGTATCTTGTCAAATGCCTTCTCAGCGTCTATTGAGATGGCCATGCGGTTTTTATTCTTTGTTTTGTTGATGTGGTGTATCACGTTGATTGATTCACAGATATTGAACCATCCCTGCGTCTCTGGTATAAATTCCACTTAACTATGGTGTATGATCTTTTTAATGTATTGCTGTATTCAGTTTGCCAATATTTTGTTGAGGATTTTTGCATCTATGTTAATCAGTGATATTGGCCTGTAATTTTCTTTCTTTGTATTGTCTTTGTCTGGCTTTGGTATCAGGGTGATGTTGGTCTCGTAGAATGATTTAGGAAGTGTTCCATCTTCTTCTATTTTTTGGAATAGTTTGAGAAGGATGGGTATTAAATCTTCTTTGAATGTTTGGTAAAATTCACCGGAGAAGCCACCTGGTCCTGGACTTTTACTTTTTGGGAGGTTTTTGATTACTATTTCAATCTCTTTACATGTGATTGGTCTATTCAGATTCTCCATTTCTTCTTGGTTCAGTTTTGGGAGGTTGTATGTGTCTCAGAATTTATCCATTTCATCTAGATTGTTCAATTTGTTAGCATATAATTTCTTATAGTATTCTCTTATAATCCTTTGTATTTCCGTGGTATCCATTGTAATTTCTCCTCTTTCCTTTGTAATTTTATTTACTTGAGTGTTTTCTCTTTTTTGCTTAGTAAGTCTGGCTAAGGTTTTGTCAATTTTGTTTATCTTCTCAAAGAACCAACTCTTTATTTCATTATCCTTTCTACTATTTTCTTGGTCTCAATTTCATTTGTTTCTGCTCTGATTTTTATTATTTCTCTCCTTCGGCTGACTTTGGGCTTTGCTTGTTTTTCTTTTCCTAGTTCTGTTAGGTGTAATTTAAGGCTACTTATTTGGGTTTTTTCTTGTTTGTTACGGTGGGCTTGTATCACTATGAGTTTCCCTCTCAGGACCGCTTTTGCTGCATCCCATATGGTTTGATATGGCATATATTCATTTTTGTTTGTTTCCAGATAGTTTTTGATTTCTCCTTTAATTTCATCAATGATCCATTGGTTGTTCAGTAGCATGTTGTTTAATCTCCACATTTTTGTCACTTTCCCAGTTTTTTTTCATGGATGATTTCCAATTTCATAGCATTATGGTCTGAAAAGATGCTTGTTATGATTTCAATCTTCTTAAATTTATTGAGGCTTGCTTTGTTTCCCAACATATGGTCTATCTTTGAGAATGTTCCCTGTGCACTTGAGAAGAATGTGTAGTCAGATGTTTTTGGATGAAGTGCTCTGTATATGTCTACTAGGTCCATCTCGTCCAGTTTTTCATTTAAGTCTAATATTTCTTTATTGACTTTTTGTCTGGATGATCTACCCATTGATGTTAGTGGGGTATTAAGATCCCCTACTATTATTGTGTTGTTGTTAATGTCTCCTTTTAAGTTTGTTAATAGTTGCTTTATGTACTTGGGTGCTCCTATGTTGGGTGCATATATATTTATAACTGATAAGTCTTCTTGGTGTCATGTCTCTTTTATCATATATCTCCCTTCTTTGTCTCTCTTAACCTGTTTTATCTTGAAGTCTACTTTGTCTGATATAAGTATGACAATACCTGCTTTCTTTTGTTTGCCATTAGCTTGGAGTATTGTCTTCCATCCTTTCACTCTGAGCCTGTGCTTGTCTTTAGAGCTGAGATGTGTTTCCTGGAGGCAGCATATTGTTGGGTCTTGCTTTTTAATCTATCCTGCCACTCTGTATCTTTTGATTGGAGAGTTCAACCCATTTACATTTAGGGTAATTATTGATATATGAGGGCTTAATGTTGCTGTTTTGTCACTTACTTTCCGGTTCTTTTGCATTTCCTTTGTTTCTTGTCCCATTTGTTTCGGACTGCCAATTCAGTTTGGTTGTTCTGTCTTATGACTCTTTTAGTTTTCTCTTTGTTTATCATATGTGATTATTTGTTTAGTGGTTACCTTGAGGTTTGTATAAAAAATCTTGTGTATGAGATAGTCCGTTATCTGATGGCCTCTTATTTCCTTATACTAAGTCAATTCAATCACTTTCCTCTTCCCTTTCTAAGTCGTACTTGTTATACCTTATTCTATCTTGTGCTGTGAGTGCGTGATTACAGTGATGATGTTATATTTATTTTTGGTGAATTCCTTCCTTTGATCTTTGATTTTGTTATTTAAGTGGCTGCTAACCTATTGCAGTAAAGATCTACTATTTTTCTGATTTTGTCTACCTATTTTTCTCCTTGCTCCAAGCTTTGTATTCCCTTTCTTTTCTTTTTTTCAGGCCTGAGGGCCTTCTTGAGTATTTCTTGTGGTGGGGGTCTCATGGCCATGAACTCCCTTAGCTTTTTTTATCTGGGAATGTTACTATTTCTCCATCATATTTGAAGGAAATTTTTGCTGGATACAGTATTCTTGGATGAAAGTTTTTGTCTTTCAGTATTTTGAATATATCATTCCAGTCTCTCCTAGCCTGTAAAGTTTATTTTGAGAAATCCGCTGAGAGCCTGATGGGAGTTCTTTTGTATGTTATTTTTTGTTTTTGTCTAGCTGCCCTTAATATTGTTTTTTTGTCATTGACTTTGGCCAGCCTTACCACTACATGTCGTGGAGTGGGCCTTTGCCTGTTGATGTATTTAGGTGACCTATTGGCTTCACTTACCAGTATTTCCTGCTCCTTCCCCAGATTTGGGAAGTTCTCAGCTATTATTTCCTTGAATAGGCTCTCTGTTCCTCTTTCCCTCTCTTCTCCCTCAGGAATACATATAATTCTTATGTTACATTTCCTAATAGAGTCAGATATTTCTCGGAGACTTTCTTCATTTCTTTTTAGTCTTAGTTCTCTCTCTTCTTCCATCTGGAGCATATCTGTATTCCTATCCTCTATAATGCTAATTACTTCCTCCATATTGTCAGCTTTGTTCTTTAAAGATTCCAGATTCTCCTTTATCTCCTCCATTGTGTTCTTCATCTCCATCAGTACTGATTGGTTTTTCTTTATGATTTCATTCTCTTTCATGAAGAAACTCCTAATCTCATGGAATTGTTTGTCTGTGTTATCTCATATTTCATTGAGTTTTTTTATGACAGCTATTTTGAAATCTCTGTCATTTAGGTTATAGATTTCTGTGTCTTCAGGGTTGGTTTCTGGGTGCTTGTCATTTTCCTTCTGGTCTGGTGATTTCATGTACCTTTGCATTGTGGTTCCTGTATTGGCTGTATTTTTACTCATCCTGGAAATATATGGCTGTACTTTCCACCCCCCTCCACTGTGTAGGGGTTAAGGGCTGTGTAATCTGAGCCCCCTGCACTCTGCCCCAGCTGGCCACTTGGTCTGATCTGGTCGGCTGAGCTGCAGTGTTCGGCATGCGGGGAGGGGGGCGGCTCTTTCTTTTGCCTGCTGGGTCCCTGGTGTGGGGGGCTTCTCACTGGCCCCTCATTATCTGCTCTCCTGGGGTGCTCAGATGTTGATGGTAGCCCTGTAGCTGTTTTGAGTCCTCTGTGTGGGAGTTTCCCATTGGCTGAGAGAGCCTGAAGAGCTATGGTTTCCCCGCAGAGGGCCACCCCTCCCCCCTCTCTGGGAGCCGCGTGGACCAGGATCGCTGATCTGATGGGGAGGGAGAGGAGTTCTCCTTACTCCTCTCCACTTCCTGTGGGGGCCCAGCACGTTCCTCTCTCAGATGTGCTGCAGTGTTGATTTTCCGATCTTGCTTTTCACTGTCTAGGAGTCTGTTGTTGGTCTGTGACTGTTCCTTTTGTTGTATCTTATCAGGGGAAGAGTTTAGGGATAGCTCAGTCTGCCATGATGCTGATGTCACGCCCCCCCCCCTTTTTAGTAGCATCTCCAGTGTTTCTATATATTTTTTCTCTTTTATTTCTGAGAAAATTATGTTGTTCATTTTTTACCTTGTTTCCATTCCCTACATGTTTTCTGTGTCTTCCAAGCTTATTGTTTTTATTATTTTCTTCTCATATAAGAGATTTTCCTTAAGTGATCTTTGATCATGTGCTTGTATTTTAGAGTAGGACACTAAAAAAGCTGTTTGGAAGCTCTGTATAAGTTTATAGGCCTTCCCAACTTTGAATTCCACTGCAGAATAACCTAGCTGGGCTGATTCCTTAGAGAATCTCCTACATGAGTATCTTTAGATTTGTTTTCTGCTTGTTTGTTTTGTTTTGTTCTTTGTCCTCGTTAAATTTCCTCAAGAAACAACTTCTAGTCTTCTGTCTAGAGGTTAGATGTCTGGTAGCTTCTTAGGGTCTACTAATTATTTATCGACTTAGCACTTTCAAGTTTCCATACTCCCTTTTCATTTGTTTTTTTGAGTTGACGCCTTAAAAAATAACTTTATTATTATTGTGTTGACATTCTTGGAGAGAGCAGACATAAATGCATGAGTTTACCTTGCCAACCTTAAACAGCAGCATATTCACTTGTTTCTAAGCATGGGAGACTTATATAACAACTAAAAACATTTCTGTACTCTCAATAATTAGAATGAATAATCACACCTAATCAGAGGTACTAGTCACGACTTGTCTTTCTTATTTCTTTTGTAGGCCCATAATGGTATTTTAAGCATACATTAAAATATCTTTATTCATGCTCATGTAACAGGCTGTATTGAATGGGCATGAACTGGAGTCATGCTACTGAGGAGAGTTGAGGCAACCTCCCCACATATATTATTTTTCATCCACTGATTTATATCAGGTGTGGGATACTAGTTGATCAATAAGTAATTGGACCTTCCCAAAACTGATATTCAGCAATACACCAGGAAGCCCAACAGAGATGAGATTTAAAGAAAAATGGATTTCTGAGAGAAAGGTCACCATAAACTACAACAAATAATATCCTTGCACATTGCTGGTAAGTGGTGGCTCTGACTAACACCTGAACCCACTCTGACCAGACATGTGAGATAAATGACTGTGTGGGTCAGGGTATAAGGGCAGTATCATTGCCTCCTCCAATATACTGAAACATGGTTTGAATAGACATATTGCAGGAAGAATAATCTCTTTGCTATTGCTCAGGAGTGACAACACTGATGCTCACCAGTGGGGAAGTTCAGACATTGTATACAGTGATTTTAACTTGTACCAATGAGTCAAAGTACAGTCATATTACTGCATAGAGGAATAATAAGACTGTTTCTCTAATTCTTGCTTAGAATAGCTTCCACATGAAAAGGGTACATGAAGACAATCAAATAGAGTGGTTGAAGCATAGATTTGATGTCAAACAGCCCTGGGTTTGAGACACAATTCTCCCAATTGGTAACTGTTTGTGACCTTGGACAAGTTATACACATATTCTAAAGACTAATTTTCTCACTGGCACATTAGGGGTCATATTAGTATCTACATCAAAAAAATATTGTTAAGACGAGTACTATCACATAGTAAATGTTCAGTAAATTTCAGTTATTAGTATTATTTTGCTATTACTATTGTTTAACTATATTTGGTAAGGCAAAGGTACACTACTCTATGAAATTGGAGGCACTTCCTGTGCACGATTTTCTGGATATATTTTTCAGAGCAAAAACTAACTAGCATATTGGATTTGTATATAAAAATCACTGCTATCCCTTCTATTATGGTAAATCTACAACAGTCTAGAAAAATTCAGGTGAATGTAGTGAAAAAGAACAACAAGCACAGCCTCCTCCAGTCTCTCCCCTGTGCGCCTGGCACCCAGATCTGGATTAAACATTCCTAGTACTGAAGGCATTTAGGAATCTGGGGGCCCCTCAGGCTAACTGTGAGAAAATTCCCTTGATGAATTGAGTCTATGGATTTTTTTTTTTTTTTTAGAATGCCTCTATAATCCCAAAACATTTAAAACAGAACTGGGCTTTAAACAAGCTAATGCCGTGCTTGTCAAAACAGTTCGGGAGAGTCTATAAAATAAGCTTATGGGAAGAGGTGGATCTCTGTGGGAAAATAGGAAATTCTATCAAAAACCTAGAGATCAGGAACAGCAAATGTTTTCCTGGGCAGAAGTCTGTAATTTAGACAAACGCTTGAAGACTGGAAATGAATCAGTCAGCCTTGCCTGGGCTACATCAGGGGTGAACAAATATTTTCTGTCAAGGGACAGGTAACAGGTATATTAGGCTTTTCAGGCCAAGAGGCAAAAATCAAGAATATAACATAGGTAATTTCATAACAAGAGAAAAAGCAAATTCCACAAAAATTTTATTGACAAAATTCAAAATATAAAAATAATAATTGAGTAGTTTCCTTTTTTTCCCAATAAAAATCTACTAATGAAAAGAATGGAATTTTTTCTTGAGAGGTTAAGAGTTTGCTTATTAGGGTTCAAAGTCAATGTTCCCTATCATCAAGTTGATTGTAAATGTTCATTTGTGTTATAAATTGTGCTCATTGGTGTACTGAAATTTGTCCTCTTAAAATTCATATGTTAAAGCCATAACCCTCCATGTGACTATATTTGGAGATCGGGCCTATAAGGATGTAATAAAGGTTAAGTGAGGTCATAAGAGTGGGGCCTTAATCTGATAGGACTGGTGTCCTTATAAGAAGAGGGTAGACACTAGGGATGTTTGAGCACGTAGGAAAGACCATATGAGGACACAGCAAGAAGGCAGCCATCTGCAAGCCAGGAAGAGAGTCCTCACCAGAAACCAAACCTGGCAACACCTTGATCTTAGACTTTCAGCCTCCAGCACTGTGAGAAAATGAATTTCTGTTGCTTAAGTTAGCCAGTGTGTGATATTTTGTTAAACCAGCTCTAGCTAATACAATATGTAAAAACCATTCTTAACTCACTGGCCATACAAAAGCAGGTGGCAGGCAGGAGTTTGCTGACCCTAAGCTAAATGATCAAGAAAGAAACTACGTCTGGAAAATTTCCCTGAATGAAACCAGAGAAATAAACTAGCGCCTTCCAGCCCCAAAGGTAAGATCTTACATGCTCTGCAATCAGGAGCACCAAGGGCTCCAACAGCTCCTCAGTGAAATCTCCCCCGTCAGTCACTGTATAGAGACTGTATTCCCTCCTCTGAACTCAAAGATCATACTATGTTTCCTGTTAAGAACTTGCACTCTGTCTTGTTATTACCTTACATTGCTCTTATATTGTGAATTAATATTTCTGGTCTTCTAAATTATCATAATCTTCCTGAAAGGAAAAGCAATGTCTTATAAATATTTGTAAATAAGTTGATTATTAAATGAACAACTCGAGAAAGATTTCAGGATTTGGATCTACTTCTGGGAGGTTCATGTTCCCCTGTGTTTTAAAGATGGCTGATGGCTTTGCTCTATAAGATGGACATGCTGTGGATATGTCTCAAGTTATTCAAATTTTAATTGTGTTTAAAAAAAGAATAAACCCATTCAAATATTTTTAGGTTAAATAGACATATTAAACTTTTTTTTCTTTTCACTCGTCACTCCTTAAACCAGAAAGGAAGGAGATTGATGGAGGACAGTTGGGGAAGGAGTCCCTGGACAGAGGTCCCATCCTAGTGTCTCACATTTTTTGGTGGTATGGTATTACAAACAACAGTGGAAGGGAAGGAGAAGCTCACAGATATACTAGTATGTTAGGTCACCTTCTTCTAGTCTGTCAGAATGTCCCAAACCTTGCAGCAGTGACACCTTGGCCAAACTGTCTTCCTTCAATGACAGCTGCCTGGAGGCTGACTGCGTCTCTTTCTTGTGACACTAAATGGGGATATGATATCATATAATATCATATGATAGACTTCAGTCTCCTCCACCTCACCATAGCCAAACATTGATTCAAAATACAAATCCACCTTATGTCATTACAGCAAAATATAACGTTATAACAAAATTTTATGTAAGTTAACAGTGTGATCACCTAAAGGATTTCTCATTACAAGATGCAAAATCCTCAGGAAAACCAAATCAGGAGGAGTTTATTAGACTATGTTCTGGTTGCATCCTACCTTGGAAAGCAATATTTCAAGGTCGTGTAACAAAGGGCATGATTTGTCACCCAAATCTATTTTCTACTTCTTCCAAGTTAATAGAATTATTACCTAGGCACAAGCTATTTAAAGTCTTTATTTCTCAGCCTCCTTTGCAATTGTGTGTAGTCATTAGACTTAGTAGCTAATGTGATGTGGGCAGCAGTCATATGAGAGAACTTTTAGTCCCCACATGATGAACAAGTAACTTACATAGCCAGAGGATCTCAGTGAAATTAAAATTTTAAGACTCCAGACAAATTTGGATTTTAGCATCCAATTTGACTTATATCACTGAGAGGACCAATAGAATAGAGGACCAATAGGGCATCCATATAGTTCACAATCCCTTTTGTGTGGTCCTAGTACACTTCATCAACAACTGATATATAGATTGTCTTAAATTCTTCCCAATGTAAGAAAGCCCCCTGCTAACTCCTGAAGGAATTTGCCTTAAAGTGGATTGGGGAAAGCTATCTCCATTCACTGTACTGTACGTGAAACAATTGCTAACTTGTCTATACAGCAGGGGAAATATGGGCATTAATTAACTATAGGACTCAAAAGTCTCTTTGAGCTACCTGGCAAGTGTGGGGCAGAGTCTGCAGAAGAGGGGATGAAGAACCAAATCTCAGAGGCCAAAGAGTTATCATGTGTTCTCATGATTAGATTCAGATATTCATGTTTTGGTGGCAATTTTGCTGAAGTGATGCTGGGTCCTTCACTCTGCATATTACCAGGTAGTGCACAATATCCACAGAGTTCGTTCTTGTTTTCTCCCTTTACTTATTTGGTGTTCTTGTCTTCAACAGTAAACCTGTGGGTGGCCATGGCAGTGCAGGGGCCTCTGGGTGGCCTTGCAGGTACAGAGGACCAATCTACGGGTCTCCTGGGCCTTGAACTTGAGTAAAAAGTCTGGTTCCAGTTATCTTTAATTTTTTTTTTTTTTTTATCAAATCTCCTTTGAATGTAAAGGATCTCATGTCACTGCCACTGCTACTCGCTGTGGATGCTTTCTTTATTCCTCTTCAGCTGCCACATACTTTGCTGGACGACTGCTGCACCCACATCTCATGTAGATGCCCTGCTTACTCACTTAGGATTTGATACCCCAAACTAGGCAGCCCCTAGCATAGCCATTCCCATTAGCAAATGGATGATATTTCCAACTTCCCGGATGACAACATCCGGCACTGGGCCCTCCCCCTACCTGTGGGAATATCTACCTTACTCAGCCCTGTTGAGTATATCTTGGACTGATTTATTCAAAAAGGAAGGAAAGAAGTAAGGAGGGAAGGAAGAAAGGGAGCAATGACGGAGTATTTAGGATTATATTTTTTATTTTCTGTTGAAATTTTATATAGTTATAATTTCTAATTATTTATTTATTTCAAATTATTTATATATATAAATAACATGGCCCACATGTTTCCTTTTAGAACTAATGTACTTAAGGTTCTGAGAAAAAGTTTCTTAAAGAATTTAACTTGTAAGAATAAGAAACGTTAAAAGACAGAGACCTATATCTCAAAGAATATTCAATAATGCTAAATAATTATACCAGATGAGAACTTATATATCTATTTTAGCTGTGGAAACTTCACTCGCAAGTTATAAAAGTAATTATACTTCCCAGATGTAAGTGATTTGAGAAGTTCCAAAAATAATCTTCCATACCTTAGTGAAACAATTTTCTTCCAATTGCTAACGCAAAGTCCTGCCTTGCTCCTCATCTGCAATTCACTGACTTAAAGATGCTTCTTTGGTTCAGATAATAATGACTAGAAAAGAAAAATTTAATTAATAGGTCATTTTGTAATGACCTAAGTTACCTGAAATGGAGATGAAACAACTCCAAAATTCTTTCTTTTTGGCAACATTGGAAGTTGTTTTCAATCCATCATAGTTACCCTGGTCTAAATGCTCAGCTACATGGTCCTGGGTATGAAATAATAGAGGAATTGACCCAATGAGGATGGAAAGCTCTGGAGGCAGTTAGTGCATGTTAGGAGCCGTGGGCTTGTCAGAGGACAGGGGAGAAACAGAGCAAGTCGAACTTTTCTGATACCAATTTTGTGTGCTTTGGACCAGAACCTTCATTATCAGTGTTTTGAACTCTCTCAAGTGGAGCTACCCAAAGTTCTCAATAATTACACTTCTATTGTGTTTACTTCATCAGAAAAGTTTAGCCCTCCAGTCAATTTCATAATTCACATTCATTGGTGAATTCATTGGTCACTAGGGTTAATTTATCTCCCAAGTACTCCTGGACACTTTCCAAAATAAACTTAAGAACACTCAGAAAGAAAAGGAGAGAAATATTTTGTATCATGATTTTGAAAATTTTGCTTCCAGTACAACTATTTTTTCTTGTAATTTATTTGAACTTATTTGTAGCATCCTTAAGTGTTATTTTTCTTTATCTTTGAAGTCTAATAGTTTTACTAGCATATTTCTCAAGGTTGATGATTCCAAATAATTTTCCCAGTTTCCCAGTGGGCCCTTTCAATATACAGATTCAGGCTTTCTATTTCTGGAAATTTTTCTTCAATCACAATTATAAATATTAATTTTGTACCAATGTGTTTTTTTAGTCTTTAGTGACTCCAATTATACAAATAGTATTCCTACTTTGCCCTTCTCCCATTTCTACCATGTTCTTACTGGCTCCTTTCATTTCTTTAATTTTTATATTCCTGGTTGTTCTCCTGCCTTTCCCAAATCATTATTATGAGGTTTTAATTTAATTTTACTCTTTCTTAGGAATCACATTTTTGTTTTTATTTCTAAGATAATTATTTCAGTGTCTTCCATTTCTGTCCTGAATTTAATCTACCTTCATTCATTTCTTTCTCTCTTTCTCTGCTCTTAATTTTTAAATTTATAATTCAAGGGGTTATTTCATACCCTAAATGTTTGTTTGAGTATATTTAACTAAGATTGAAGTGTTGCCTTACAGCTGTTTTTTGTTGTTTTTTGGAGAGATGGAAAGTTTCATTAGTTAAACTTCACTGAATTTTGTTTTCTGATTTTTATAATAATTTTATATAGATTTATCGAGTTTTCTTTTGTCCATTGTTGTGAACTTTGGATGTTTTACAGAATTTCTAGTTCAATGACATCCTCTTTTGTCAGTACATCAAAATAGATAGATATCCAGACCTTTAGTGGGCTTTGTTATTTCCTTCTTCATGGTTGGGGAGGAGATTGTGTGTCTCTGACATTTGGTTCTCTTTTGTCTGGTAAGACCTTAAATTTTCTCCTTTATTACCCAGTTGCCCAAAAAATTCCTCTCTCTTCTCTTTTCCCTGAAGCTCTTCTTGGCCTGTCCTTGCTCATGGTAAAGGCTTGCAGTGGTGCTATTATGTGAAGATTGTTTCCTGGGACTTGATGTTTTTCTTTTTTCATTTACTGTTATTTTGAAGTTTGCTCATTCTTTGCCTTCAAGTCATGCTTAAGGCATTTTTTTTTTTGGTATAACTTTTGCTGTTGTTGTTGTTTTATGTTGCTTTTCCTCTTATAGTTTTGAATTGTTTGGGGAGAATACGCTGAAATATGCAGACTTAGACAGTCATTATATCTTCAGCTACCTGGAAGTTCTTTGTCTTTTAAGTTTTTATTTCTGTTTGGCTTATGCCCTTAATCTATGTTATTTAGGCTGAATTATATGTAATGAGCACGTAAGTTATCTTATTATTTTACTATCTCCCCCAATAATCAAATACATATATTATGATAACTAGAATGAAATTTACATTGTTGTTAATGCACTATAACCAATAAAGTGAAACTTAAAAAAAAAAAAAATTCAGTCCTGAAGTTGGAGATTTCCATTCCATCAAACACAGGTAGATGTGCTGTGCAATCAAGGAGAGCATTTTAGATTACCAAACTATACCCCTTCTGTACCTGTTATATAGTTACAGACAAAGGAGTCCAGTCTTATGAATGTCAACTGAGTAGTTTTTACTAGTAATAAATTAAGTTTGAATACATTAAAACATTTAAATGAAACTGCACCATATTACCCAAAATGAGGTAGGTGTAGGTTATTAGAGCATAAATTATTACCCATTTTAAAAATTGCTAGTTTCTTGTTTTCTGGCAAGAAAACAGTGAGCCATTTTAGAGACTTGGCAAAGTCAAGTGTATTTTAGCACAGTTTCAAGATAAAAACAACTTGCCATGTCAATAGCTGAGGCAAAAAAGTTAATGAGATGTAGTTTAGTACCAATATATCCTATTTTGCCATGCGACTAAAAAAAAAGTAGTGAGAGGTTGGCTCTACATTTCACCTTACCAGTGACAAATTATAATGATTATTGGAAATAATCCTTACCTAAATAATAAACAACGTTCTATTTTAAAATTTGTTCTCACTTGCACTCAGCTTCTTCTTTCTAGTATCCTCGTCGTTTCCTTTTCTTCCAAATGTCGATAAGATGCTAATGTTATTTGGAAATTACATGATGAATTGTTGCTACAGATGTCCAAAGGCTTTCTATATACAGTGCCCCAGGGCCCACCTTCGACTCCACCACAGCCGTCTTCTCTTTTTCTTTCTCCACTTTGCCAAAGGGACTAATTTTTCTTTATTTCTACATTAGTGGTTGCAACCAACCGATCTATCCTTTGAGGATTTCTCGTCTCCAAAACTTGAAGTGAAATGGGGATGCCGTCTCTCTTGTTTTTTCTTTCCTTTGTTGCCACTAAAAATAAACAAGCCAGTGGATTTTACTGCTAATCATTAAAAGGAAAAAAAACAAGACTTCACAAAATTAAATACAAACAAGTTGCCAAAATTATAAATTACCTTTACTTCATGGTTCCTGGAAAATGATTAATTTTTCTTTCTCAAATGGAAATTTGAGGCTTCTACACAATTTCGCCTGGCTATTAGTTTTTATTCTCCAGATACGGTTCATCAAACAGATCAACATTCCTTGCATTTTTGTCTTTAAGTAATTCATTCTTTGAAACATTCCTATAAAATACTCTACCTTCCAATCACAAAAACATCTCAATGTCTGGATAATAAGTTCCTCTTTTATTCAAATGGACAATTTGCATGTCATTAAGCTTCAGACCAGCCAAAGATTTTTCCTCTGGTTTGGTTCTGGGTATCTTCTTAACATGAGCCACTTCTTTGAGTTTCAGTTTGGTTGTCAGTTTGGTTCTTTTATTTTTAATGGACTTTATTTTTTAGAGCAGTTTTGGGTTCATAGAAAACTCAAGTGGAAAGTACAGAAAGTTCCCATATACCCGTCTGCACACATGCACAGCCTTCCCCACTATCAACATCCCCCAGCAGAGTGGTACATTTGTTATAATTAATGAATCTATATCAACACATCATTATCAGCCAAAGTCATAGTTGACATCAGACTTGTTGGTGTAGTACCTTCTATGGGTTTGGACCAATGTATAATGACATGTATCTATCATTATAGTATCATACAGAATAATTTCACTGACCTAAAAATCCTCTTTGCTCTGACTATTCATCCCACCCTCTCCCCAGAAACCACTGATCCTTTTACTGTCTCTATAGCTTTACCTTTTCCAGAATGTCATGCAGCTGGAATCATATAGTGTACAGGCTTTCCAGATTGACTTCTTTCACAAAATAATATGCATTTAAGTTTACTCCCTCTTTTCATGGTTTTATAGCTCATTTCTTTTTATTTTTTTAGAATAGACTTTATTTTTTAGAACAGTTTTAGGTTCACAGCAACATCAAGCAGAATGTACAGAGATTTCCCATATACCCCCAGCACACATGCACAACCCCCCCATTATTGATATTCCTCACTAGAGTGGTACATTTGTTACAATTAGATGAATCGACATTGACACATCATAATCACCGAAAGTTCACCGTTTATATGAGGGTTCACTCTTGGTGCTGTATATTCTATGGGTTTGGACAAATGTATAACGACATGATCCACCAATATAATATTATATGTAGTAGTTTCACTGCCTTAAAAATCTTCTGCGCTCTGCCTTTCCATTTCTGCCTCCCCACTAATCCTGACAACTGCTGATCTTTTTACTTTCTCCATAATTTTGCTTTTTCCAGAAAGTAATATAGCTGGAATCATACAATAGGTAGTCTTTTCAGATTGGCTTCTTTCACTTAGTAATATACATTTAAGATTCTTTGGTATCTTTTCATTTCATTGATAGCTCATTTCTTTTTAGAGCTGAATAATATTCCGTTGCATGAATGTACCACAGTTTATTTACCCATTCATCTACTGAAAGGTATCTTGGTTGCTTCCAAGTTTTAGCATCAGTTTGCTTCTTTTTATTATTCATGTTTAATAACTTGAAACTTTTATTCTTTAATATGGGTGGGTGCAAACTCTCTAGTTCCAGAAATGTTATCAGATGGTGAGTTGTAGGTTGCTTTTCAAACTACTTATCCCTGCCACCCTCTATAAATACATACTGATGTTATTTATTTATCCCCATCCAGGAGCGTATCTTCTCACCTTTAAAAAAATAACACCTTGAAATATCTCAAACTCAGTCATTTGGTCATATTTGCAATTTCTTAGATCCTAAATTGACTCTATTTTCTTTCTCCCCCTTTTTCTAATTTATAGAAAATAACTAGATCATGGCAGAGTGACTTACTTTCCCCACCTTAAGGTCACTACTATTTTTGAAACAAAAGAGATCTTTTGAAATAAGGGGACCTAATTTGAAAACTGGTTTATTCTAACATCTTTTCTCTGGTACTCTTAACAGGAAAGAATAAAAAGAAATGTATACATGATTTTTATTCAAGGAAATTGTATTTAAGCATTTTTAAAATGTGGATCCCTTGTCCACTGCTGGCTCAAACTATCTATTAGTATTGAACTTTCAGACACCAAAAGGCTACATGCCCCTTTCCAAAGGATCTGCATCTTCCAAGATATCATGGATTAATTATCCACTGGTCAATATGGCTAGAATATTCTCTCAGGCTCCATGTCTGAAGACTGAAACATCTGGAGGAAAGTAACTTTGGTAGTCAATATTTTTATGAACAGCTCCACGAAAATGCTGACATAGGAAGGTGCATCTCCTTGCAATGCAGCAGAAGAAAGAAAGAACATTCTTTCTTCTTCTGCGCTGATATTTTGGATACAATGGATTTTTCTATCATTTCACCCCTTTCCTCAAGCCTAGGATGGGAGGTAAGAATCTTGCATTGTATCCCTTTGGATGACAAGGGCCTGTTTCTTGCCTATTCTGTTCAGTCTATTTTCTAGGTCCAATGCTAGAAATTGTTCTCATACTTTGTCTGCGTTTTCTCAGATGGTTTCTCTCTTCTGTATCTTATGCTTTTCCTTGTCTTCTTCCCTTAGATTGAAGAGTTCTTTGAATGTTTTTCTATCCATATAGTCTAGTGAAATAATATGACCCAAAACAAATACCAACACAAAAACATAGGATATTACAAATAGTGCAGTGTACAATTAAAGTTGGCCTTGTGAAGAAACTCAGACAGGGGATAAATAATGCATTTATTCCTGTGAAATATATTCACAGGAATTTTAGTATTTGTGTTGCAAAAGTCAGCACATAATTACGAAATGTTTCACAACTTGGCTTTTGACCTGTGCACATGAGCAATGCTACAATTAGACCTACTTTGTCCCAAATGATTATAGCAGACAAACATCAGGACACCAAGAAGGTATTCTTACGAATTTCCTAAATCACAATGAACGTTAACTTTTCTTTTACTACATACATGATTTTCAAATGGTTTATCTCATCTGCCTTTGAGGGAGTTAAGATTGAAGCAAACAATTCTGAGATCTTGCGAGGAATTATTAAAGCTGACAAATGCAGTATGGGATTTCACAAGCTGCCCTTTCTAGCAGAGAAAGCTGAGTGTGCAGTACTTGAGGAATCAGGAAATAAAGACACCTGGTTACAATTTATCACCATTTTCTTTGGCTAGACTGACATTTTTTGTCTTGTGATCTTTTATTGCTCTTGACTTCCTCCATTAACTATTTCAAATACATTACTGCGTCATGTGTTCAAAGTTCACAAAGGTTCAGTAGATATGGGATTTAAAAACACCATCTAGTGTATAGATCAGGAGCTTTGTGTTGCCACAGACCACTGCATTACATGTCAACAGTTATGCTGTGTGAGTTTAAATACATTTGCTCCCTTCCCTCTCCTACTGCCCATTGCTTCTTTGTAAGGTTGCAGAAGAAGTCATGTCAAGAATTGTTTCTGTTCAGTGAAAACCCCGTGGCCTATTGGCCTTGCTTAAAAAAAGTCATCAGTAAAGGAGACCTTCGCATCTATAATTGTCCTAGTTGGTTGACCAGAAAATCTGGCCTCAAGCTACACCTACCCACAAACTGTTTGAAGCTTTCTTTCCAAGCCCAACATCCCCAGAGTTTCTGTTGAAATGAATAGATTCATTGAAATGCATCTGTGTATATAATATTATTATGAAAGAAACTTTTCTTTGAATTTCTGTCCATTTTCCCTCCTACCATGTCACTTTTAGCAATGATGATTACAGTACTTCCTCAATTTACTGAAGAAAACTCATCTTCTGTGCTAAAGATGTTTAAATCATTCACTTTAGCTAAGAAAAGTCTCTTGGGAATCAGATCCGTATATCCAACTACTTATTGAACCTCTACTTTCAGGCCCCATAATCATCTAAAACTCAACATTTCAAAGATTCAACTTAGCATCTCTTCCCACCTTTCTAAGTCCTGCTCTTATCTCTGTTGTTCCTCGACACCTAGGTTCAAAACACCATCGTATTTCAGTATCTTAATTTGGTTCTTTTCTTCAAGCTTTTTACATTCTCTATTCCATTTTTCACATTACAGCCATGGTATCTTAAAACGACAATCTCGTCAGTTCAGTAATTAAAAGCCTACAAACACTCCTTTCTGCACTTAGGAATTAGTCCACATTAAGTAGGACATCTTATAAGGTCTTTAGTGCCTGATATTTCTCTAGCTTCATTTATTACCGTTTTTATTTAAACAAGTTCGCAACATTTAAGTCATCGTGAATTTAATATGCTGCTAGATAGCTCCACGAACTGCTCTTAAATTTTTATAATTTTGATATTCTATAACAAGGAATTATTAATCTTAACAGTAGAAATTTATCTCTCAAAAAAGATCATACACTATTGCCTAACAGCAAATCAACTAACATCAACTGTACTAAAAAGAAGGTAAAAAATATTTAAGATATACTTAAATATCTGTCTAATAGTTAATAACTAAAATGAGACAAAAAACTTTAGTGAAACTAAGGTGACACTAATTAATATAAAGTGAAGATTTAACAAGTAGAAAAGAAAATATGGGTAGATTCTTTTTTAATTTGGGTAGAGGGAAAGGCTTTCTAATTATGACTATGAGTCCAGAGGCTATAAAAGAAAAGTGATTAATTGACAACATAATTTTTTTTAATTAGCCTGACAAAAACACCATAAATGGAATAAAAATACAATTGACAAACTGGAAGATAGTATTTACAACACGTATTACAGATATAGGGTTAATCATTCTAATTTATAAACAACTCTTAAAAATTGAGATAGAAATTATAAAAGCTTGAGAGCAAAATAAACAAAAAATGCAAATGGATAAATCTTAAAACATGAAATTATCCTTACGCATATAAAAGCATGTTCAACATCACACATAATTAAAATAAAATAATTTAAAACATCACTGAGGGGCAAGCTTGGTGGCGTAGTGATTTAAGTGCTTGTGCTGTGCTGTGGCAGCCCTAGGTTCGCAGGTTCAGATCCCAGGCGCGCACCCACGCACCGCTTGTCACGCCACGCTGTGGCAGCATCCCATATAAAGTAGAGGAAGATGGGCACAGACGTTAGCCCAGGACCAATCTTCCTCAGCAAAAAGAAGAGGATTGGCAACAGATGTTAGCTCAGGGCTAATCTTCCTCACACACACACACACAAAATCACTGAGATACTCTATTTACCAACCTAATTAGAAAAAATTAAAATGTAAAACAACACATCTATTGGTGCGACTGGGGAAACAGACTCTCGTATATTGCTGATGGGAACAGAAATTTATACAGACCTTGTAGAGGAGCATTTGGCAAAACCCACCAAAAAATACATACATGTTTACTTATTGATTCAGTAATCCCAATTTTAGGAATTTATCTAAAGCTATGTCTCCAACAACACTAAAATACACATGATATGCTCAAGGATATTCACTGCAACGTTATTTGTTATTGCAAAATATTAGACACAATATAAATGTCCATACATGCAAGTGATTGAATAAACTCAGATACATCTTTATGGTACATCTGATAGGGTACTATGAAAGTGCAAAAATGAATGAGTAAGAACTGATATGGAAAGACATGGAGATTATATGTTATTAAGTGAAAATGGCTAAGTGCAGAAGACTATCTTTGTACATTACCTTTTGTATAAGAAAGAGGGGAAAATAAAATATATGCATGTATTTACTTGTTTAAGTACAAAGAAACACAGAAAGAATAAACTAGATACTAATGAAATTGGTTACTTTCAGAGAGTGGGTAGAAATGGTATATTGGTATATTCTCCGAATATGCCTTTTTGTATATCTGACTTTAGTAGTCATGTTAATGTTCCATATACTCAGAAAAATTAAATTCACAAAACTCTAAAATTGAATACAAATAGAAATATAGTAACTTAACCGTATTCAAACGAACAACATTACAACTTGAAGAGACAATAGTTGAGATCAAAACTGAGTCACTTTTAACACAGTGGTTAGACTGTATGCCCTCAAGCTAAAGACAAAAGAAAAAAATACCTTCTGAAAACACTCAAAATAAATCGAAATCCAAGTAGAAGTCTTCTTTTATGATAAAAGCACGAATAGGCAGTTCTGAAATCACTTTCTAAGACTGATCACACACATAAAAACTTTGTGGAAATGGGAGACAGGTTTGTCACTCAGAGAAAGGAGAAGCAAATATGGAAATTACAAAGATAGAATGAGGCTGTGGATTTGGATTGGGCTGGGCAACATCAGTGTGATAACTGTTTCTGTACTCTAAAAGTGTATAGAAGCAAGGCTCCCCAGTAGCAATGAGCATACATAATATCTGGATTCTGGTTTTTAAATACCACTCTCTTCTTAAAGGAACTGGAAACACTTGGAAAAATGGCTGATTCCAGAACTGGGGAGGGGAAACTACAAGACAATCCTGAAATAATTCTGAGCCGGAACGTAAGGAAATGCACAATGAATGGTGGAGGAATGACATAAGGGCCCAGAGCCAACATGAAGGAGCTCTTACTAGCATTACAACTTGACTATCAAAATAAATAATTATAGTAAGAGATTATATTCAATAAAATAGGATTCTACGATTCATATTGATATAAAGAAGTTAATACACAACTGGGGAGTAGAGAAATTACTTCTTTTCAATAACATGCTAACTAATAAACGTACAAGAATGATGGCATTTGAAATCACCATTTGCCAACTACCATGATAATATTTTTTTTATTCTAATAATTGATTCCATCAACAGTCATCAATGGATGCTAATAATTAGTCTTCCAAGAGCAACAAGATATTTACAATATCTTGGCATGTCTCCTTACAAGATACTTAATAAGCACAACATATAAAATAGTAACTTTATAGGGGAGAAGTTTGACAGAAGCCACCTTAACCGAACGATCAAATTAACATTGCCAGTAATGAGATAAATTGACAGCAAGTGTTCCCAAGTATAATATACTGAGACTTCAACATAATTTCTGTGGTATTTCTACCCAGGGTGTATATTCTCAATATAATCATGAGATAATACCAGACAAACTCAAATTGAGAGGTATTGTAAGAAATAACTATTTTCTATCCTTCAAAACTGTCAATGTCATAAAATCCAAAAAAAAATCATAAATTCTTCCAAATTAAGGGAGCCTAAAGTGATATGACATGATTATGAATTTTCTTTTGCTCAAAGGACATTAATACAGACATTGGTGAAGTTACAGTAAAGTCTTGCATAAATATTAATTTCCTTTTTTGAAAACTGCACTGTGGTTATGTTCCATGGAAAATAAATACTAAAGTATTTGTGGTAAAGGGCTATCTTGTCTTAGTTTTGAATGGGTCACAGAAAAATTTTCTACCCATCAATCTACCTATTTACCTAGAAAAAGTGATAAAGTAAATATAGTAATATGTTAACATTTGTGGAATCTAAGTGAAAGGTGTCCAGGAATTCTATATACTATTCTTGTAAGTTTTCTGTAAATCAGAAATTATTTTGAAAAAAAATTAAATAAGGATGGCTTTAAGTAATTCGTAAATATTTATTTTTTCAACTACACTAGTTCACTTTCCACTAATAATTATCTACATTTCTTCAAAATTTTTCTACTTTTTCTTCCTTTCTTGATTTTGTTAGAAGATGCCAACTAATAAGAGTCTGCAACAAAATGGTAAGCATTATTTATAGAGAATAGAATGAGAAAGTACTTAAGTCCAAAATTTAAAAAAGAAAAGAAGGCTATTCCAAAGTAAAAGGAGTGATGTAGTCATAAATAATTTACAGAAATTTATATTAAGAAGGTATAATATTTTTACTCACATTCAATATTATAGAATGTTTGTACTACAAGAGACCCATTCCGTTTTCCACAGAAAGAAACCAAATTCTCAATAAGCTGAATGTCCAAGTTCATGCAATTGGAAAGTAGCAGATTTGTAAATAAAACTTAGATTTCTTGACTGCACTGGTGCAGTGACCAGGATTTGGCGGTTTCCCTGTTATTGGCTGGGCTTGAGTCCATGACAGGGAAATTCTTTCTGGAGGGAGTGTCATTTAATGGCTTAGAGAACAGGACAGAGACTAAGGAGACTTGTGTTCTAGAACCAGCTCTGTAACTTACTAACTCTGTAACTTTGAGGAAATGTCTTTCAGCTCTGATTCCAAGTGTAAAGATATTTTCCCCAATTTTATTTTATTAAAACAAAAAGTAATAAAAATATTTTAACTTTAAAGCAAACATTTTTAAATAAAAACATCCGCATCTATCCCATATACACAGCCTAGACAAGTGCTCATTTTTCAAAATCAATTTGTAATTGATTATCAAATATGCAGATACACAAACAATGCTGATAGGAAAATAAATTAGTATATACTTTCTGAATGATGATATAACAATAACACCTTTTTTTTTTAATAATTTTATTTATTTATTTTTTTCCCCCAAAACCCCAGTAGATAGTTGTATGTCATAGCTGCACATCCTTCTAGTTTCTGTATGTGAGACACGGCCTCAGCATGGCCGGAGAAGCAGTGCGTCAGTGCACGCCCGGGATCTGAACCCGGGCCGCCAGCAGCGGAGGACGTGCACTTAACCGCTAAGCCACCGGGCAGGCCCACAATAACACCTTTAAAGTTACAGTTGTTCGTATACACTTTCTCTAACAAGTCTACTAATAGAAAAGCACCACAGGAAAATAATCTAATAAATACTAAAAGTTATAAGTACAAGGATATTCCATCTTAACTCTGTATAAATAAAAAATTGAAACAATCTTGAAGTTCAATAATAGTGAATTGGTCGAATATACTGTATCTATAGAATGGAATAAAATATAGATATTAAAATAGAACAATATTTACCAAACTTGTATTAAGAAACACTGGTTCCTGGAATGTATTCTATGGAAAAATAAATATTGAGAATCTGTGACATTATATAAAATTGGGGATCATCAATTCTCAGCTATGTTAATATTCTAACATTCGTTGCGTTTCTCCACATAGAAGGATGCAAGAGATATTGTATGAAATGCTTCTAGATTTAATTTGACCCTAGAATCCTATTTTCATAGATAATTTATCAAGGCCTTGTGGAACAAAGGTTAGCAGAATAATGCGTGACAAATGCTGTTGCAGAATATTTGCTGTTGTGGCAAATATTCAAAATATATAGTTAATTAAAACTTATATCCTAAAAATGTATATAGATTATATACAAAACTATATAAACATGTATGTATGTGTGTATGTGTGTGATGTATATATGCCAAAAAATTAACAATCTTGGGTTGAGAAATGAGAGGTAAATAATATTTTTCTCATGTTTAATTTTTAAATTTTCTACAATGTAAATAAACTACCTACATTATTCAAAATATTTCCTTCATGTTACCAAATGTGGATATTCGAATCTTTCTGCCCTGTGGCTCTTTATTATTCCATCCCTATGTTTTTTTAAAGACTCCATATCCTAAAATCAACCACTTAGCTTTACTCTGGACCCAAATTGAAGAAATTCTGTCAGTGTTAGTTCCTTCACAACATCCTTCTCTCTGTTTCTACAGTGGCATCCTGCACATCTGGTTGATTTCATCTCGCCTCTCCAGCTTCCACAGTCTCACCTCTGCTCCACAATTTTGTGTTTCCATGACAGGATGCCAGACATTTCTGCCAAAATCGTCTCTCAAATGCATTGCTTTGCCCATATTACTTCCTTCTTCAGATCCTTCAAAGATAGTATTTCTTTGCATATGAAATTCAAATTATTCATATACGTTTTCAAATAGCCTTTATCTGCACATAAATATAATCCATGAGCTCTCTCATCTGTCTTCTCTGCATGCTGCTCTTTGTTGCTTAATGTGTCCAAATGCTTAAAATAACCATGCTTTAAACATATTTTTTAAAATATTTTTCTTTTCTTTCCACTAAAGAATTTCTTTAAGTTTTGTGTTTCCTAAATGCTTACATAAGGGAAGGAGGAAATAACTCTAACATTTATTGAGTGTCTATTATATACAGGCCACTGAACACGTTGACTTATTACATATCATCTCTTTTAATTTAATTGGAAATTAAGTAATTCTAAGTCAAAGTACAATGGTTTCATGAGATAAGAATTAATAATGTTCTGATCAATTCTACTTATTTTTTTTCCTCACTTCAAACTCTTTGACTATCATTTTACTGGCAATATATTTTTTCTCATTTGTGACCCTGATAAGTGGGCAAAGGAGTAGGGAGCTATGTTCCGTTTTTTTATTTCTCAAATGAATCCACTAAGTTTTGTTATTGTTTGTTTTTTACAGCCAACTTCTATAGAGATTAATTTAGTTCTAGTTTCCTAGGTGGTTACATTTCTCTTATCAATCCTGACAATTACAAACTTGTTGTTTTATTAAGTAAATAAAATTAACATCAATGAAAGAACAAAAAGTATACCTTCTACAATCAACATTATATCGCAAAATAACAGACATTTTAATATCAAAAAAGTAGAAAGGGCTTAATGTCCTAAATAGAAGCCTGCGTTTCCCCTAAAAGGAGAATTGGCGACTATACGCTGACTTATCCAAGAATCAAAAAGCAAGGAAAAAATGATCATATATGTACATAAATACAAAGGCAATAAAACATTGCCTAACTTTTTATTTTACATATTACATCATATTTAATTGCTTTCTTGATAAGTCTGTGAGTTTTGGGATATCCATCATATAGCAGATACAAAGAGTAATTTGAATCTGTTTTGTTCCAGGATTTTATTTATTAGTCATTAAAAGCCCAGTCATACGGATGTATTAGTTTGCCTGGGCTGCCGCAACGAAACACCACAGACTGGCTGGCTTAAACAACAGAAACGTATTGTCTCACAGTTCTGGAAGCCAGAAGTCTGAGATCAAGGTCTCAGCAGGGTTGGTTTCTCCTGAGGCCTCTCTCCTTGGCTTGCAGATGGCTGCCTTGTCGCTGTGTCTTCACAGGGTCTTTTCCTCTGTGTGAGTGCATGCCTGATGTGTCTTTGTGTGTCCAAATTTCTTCTTATAAGGACACCAGTCAGATTGAGTTGGGGCCCACCGTAATGGCCTTATTTTAATTTAATCATCTCTGAAAAAGCCCTATCTCCAAATACAGTCACATTCTGAGGTAGTGGAGGTTAGGGTTTCAACATAAGAATTTTGGGGAGACACAATTCAACCCATAACACCTAGTAATACCACTAATATTAGAACATCAACCTATCTAACATTTGTACTTACTCTGAGATTGAGATGATTTAGTCAAAATGATATTAATACTGAAAAATTTAGGAACTTATACAGGTTAGCTGTGAACTCTGAGGGCAAGAATATGTTTAGTTTTTCTAGGAACTATTTTTTTTTAATTTATTAAATAATAATTACCAATTCCTCAGATATTGAGAAATTAACATGTTTTTCTAATTTTCATGTTTTAAGACAGCGTTAGCCACTTTGATTTAGTGAGTTTCCAACTCTAGCAATGACATCCACGTGACATGGAAGTCAGCATAGTGCTTTTCCTGTCACATCCCTCTCATATCACGGATCTAACATAGAAAACTTGAAGGCTATTTAGCAGAGAAATGCTAAAATTTTTAAAATGTAGTTGCATTCTTGGTGATAAGTGAACTCCTCTTTGTGCATTGAATTAAAAAAAACAAACAAACTGTTGACACCAGTATAATGCCTGTTTGTTTAAAGATAGACACAATATGTATGCAAGATTCTATTTCAAAGTGGAATTTCTACTTTTCCATACATTTTTGTTCAAAAATGTGCACAAATAGGCTTTTATTTTTGGCTTTTGGGAGGGTTTCATTCACCTTGAATGTTTAGTAGATCGAACTTTCTGGTTGCAAGCAGCAGATAGCAACTCCGAGTAATTTCAGCAGAAAAGTTATTCAGTCAGCTCACAGAATTGAGGCCGAAGAACTTGGCTCATAAATAGACAAGACAGTCCAAGGGCTTGCTGTTACTGGCATTATGCAGCCAATTTGCTGCAGCTGCAGGCTGTATTGAGACTCTCACTGCTACCAAAAGTGTCCCTGGTACCACCAAGCCTTCTACAATGATCTTACCCCTCCACTGACCCTGCCTGGAGCCACATGTTCAATATTCAAAGTTCCTGGCAAAAGTGTGTTATTGGCGGAGCTTCAGACACATACTAGCATCCTAGCTGAAGGATAGAACCTCTTCAGCTTCCGTGGTGGAGGTAGGTACTGGAAACCATCCTTTAACCAAGAGCCCGCATGGTGGATGAGCAATTCCACACAAGGAAAGTGCTCGAGGAGCTGGGGGATGGGGAGGCACTACATTTGTCATAATGCCTTGTAAGTTCTCCGTGTGGGCTCGGGGAGCGACGACCGGAAACACTTACGTGTGTTCAAGTTCAACCAATTTCAAACCAAAATTTGGGGACAACTCCAAATGTCAATTTACAGACTAAAAAATGGGTTAAGGGTTATTGGCATTTCAAAATAGCAATAGCTCTTTTTTGGTGATTTCTGAAAAATAACATGAGTATTTCCTCAAGTAGTAAGCAGATGTAGAATAGTACATTAGTAGAAAGAGAAGGTTCATGCTATTGTCTTATCTGAGTCAACATTTCAAAGACTGCTGGGATCTACCTCTGGCTTCATCACTGAAGTCAGTATACTCATAAATGAATTCAGATCTAGAAGTCTGCAATAAAGTGGCTTGAAAGTCCTGTGATTCTGAATACATACAGGCTAGAAGAATAGCTTCAAATTCTGCTTCAAATCTTGCTACATAAAGGCTGTCTAATATATATAATCAACAATTGGGATGATTATCTTAAATAACTAACATTTTACTAAATTGATTCCCTGAGTTTTCTTGTGGTTATTGTTGAGAAATTCTAAAATGAAGAAATATTCAAAGTAAATATAGTGCATAACCGTTTATCCACCAAACAGAACTTAAAATTGTTATAATTTAGTCCTACCTGTTTTATCTGTCTTTATACAATCATTAATATATATTATATATAAATTTGAAGTCTCTTCCTGCCATCTAGTTGTTTTCTCTTCCCAGAGGTAAATATTATCATAAACTTAGTATATCTACTTGCAATCTTTCTAACACATTTGCACATACATGTATATGTATTCTTGAAGAGCGTGTAGTATCTTTGTGTTTTGTTATAAATATACATAAATGGTACTATACATTTTGTATAATCTGATCTTATAATTGTTTTTATCATTATGTTTTGAGATTTATTTTTTGATACATTAATTTTAGTTCATTCATTTTAACTGATATGCTACATCCCATTTTATAAATATAACTTATTTTATCTATCCCCTATTGCTGGACATTTAATTTGTAACCATTTTTTGTTTGTTCTTACCAGTAATGCTACTATAAACATTTTCATACATATCTTTTTGTGCACATATCTGAGAGTTTTTCTAGAAATATAAATTCTGGGTTGCAAGGCATGAACATTTTTTTACTGTGCTACATGATTGCAAATTATTTTTCTGCCTGTATTATTTTTTTAAAAAATAAAGATCCTGAAAGATAAACTGTATTTTTACTGATCCCTATAACTTGTAGAGATAACTTCTTCTTTTTGCTTTTACATCACAAAGACAAATCTTTTTATAAAATAAGGTAAAACAGGTAATAAGATACAATGACTTTTTTCTCAGCATTACAGGGTTGTGTAATGATTTAATTTGCCAATGTGTTCATTTTTCTTTGCAAATTAATTTTGTTATATGACTGGAGTCCCTTTTCAAAGTCCTGGGAATATGCTTACTCATAAAAATCAAAGACAGATTTTCTTTTGGAAACAGTATCTCCAAATTTACCAGCACAAACTGGCAGAATCAGGAGCATTTCTATAAAAGTTTGGGGAAACAAAACCTAATTAAAGTTACTAAAATTAGACAAATAAAAATCCCTTAGTCAAGAGTTTTAAAGTATATCTTGAAGATTTAATAGGACAGAGGGCTTGATTATACCAAAATATATCATTAATTAGATTTGAAAGAGAATTTTTCACAATGGTTGTTACATGGATATACATATGAGTTTCCTTTTCATCTATTCAAGTAAAGACTTTCTATTTTATCCCACTGTTTCCATCTGTTTGATCAAGAACCAGGAAAAAGGAGCAATTTGGAATTACCAGTATTTCTGTTGGATTCTGAAAATAAAACATAAGCTATTCTACAACATGGGTGACTTGGTGAGCTTGTTGGGGGTATTTTTATTATTGGAAAACTCTCTCATAAATTAGGGTTAATTTCCCATCTTTTCTAAACATACATTTTATAAAAACAGAATGAATAAGTTAATCCCTACTCCCTTCCACACAACTTGGACTGGCTTTGCAAAGTTAAGGCAGGGAAGTAGGATTAAGGAGGTGTGTGTGTGTGTGTGTGTGTGTGTATGTGTGTGTGTGTGTGTAAGGTAGATGCCCTGCTTCCCTCACTGCTCTCATTCTGAAGGAGAGGAAATGCCTCCTTACAGTGCAAAGATCTGATTGGTTACGAGCCATATATATTTTGCACTCTCAGACAAGGCATATATTTGAGGTCTAGAGGTAGACATTCTCTGGAGAGAGTAAAGTGGTTTGTTAACGTAAAGAAAATTATATTTGGCTTGAATATTTGCGTGTTTCCACTTATGCAGTGTATTGACTTTCCTTTCTGCTCTGCTGCAGAATTTGGGCAACCTGAATGTGAAGTTCCTAATAGCTGAGTTTTCTAGAGATTAAAATGGGATTTCTCCTGATTTGCTGAACTCCTTGTCAATGCTGGGATTCAAGCAGAGTCTGATTATTTGCTGTGCAAGCGGTTGGATGGATGACTGTTTTAACTGGGAAGTTCCTTATGTTGTTTTGTAAGAAATTTCTAATATTAATGTGTTATGATTCTATCAATTTACAAAAGAGGGGAGGTCAGTTTGGCTCAGAAATTGAAAAAAGCATCAAAGGAGGAGCAGGTTCTGAAAGAGGAAGGATGGGTAGAATTTTCACACTTGATGACATATGTGAAGGGCCGTTCCGTCAGAGAGAGAACCCGAACAAAGGTACAATGGTGATGATGACCTTGATGTATGAATGCCTCTTGGTCAAACAACCTGCTTTGCAGCAGAGTTGAGATTAGGAACCCAATTTCCCCAATCCGGTGCTCATTCTACTTTGTCAGCAGAGTGAGAGATAAAGTTCTTGTCATTCACACAATTTTAAGCAAGTTACCTATCCCTTACAAATAAAAATATAAATTTACATTTATAAAGTATAGATGTATATAGAGAGAATATAGTGACAATATAAAATGGGAGTGAGAGTGTTTTCTAAGGAATAGATAATAGTATAAATAAAATATAATGGAAAATGTGATTTCTATGTTGACATATCTTAAAAATTAAATAAATACCAGAGGATATATCTCCAAACTCTATGTTATCTATCCAACTAATAAGGACAAACTCATGTGTATTAGTTCAATTTAGGGATATAAATTCTTTAAGAAGTTGTTACTATGCTCATGATCCTCATTATCTCTACAAAAATATATTTATGAAGTACTTAGGATAATTTAAAGTAACAATTTGCCTGAAGGTTAAATGCAAATACCTTAACCAAATTACGATTTGAGTCAGCAACAAGTTAACAATTACCTTTAATCTGGCAAAAACAAAAGCAAAGACTTAGAAACACACACACACACACACACACACACACACATTTACTGAAAAGCTAAGGTTTCACCTCCCGGGTAAGTCTGGTGTTAACGTACTTGACATCTTTCTAACTCCGATTGAGCTAGGGCCCACTTGCCTAAAGTAAACCACTTCTTTTTAACCAAAATTGAGCAAAACATTCATTCAATTTCATGGTGTTTCAAAGTGTACCTTTTAGAAATGATGAAATAAGGGAAACTCACCCCAAATCAACTACTGAAGCCCATTAAAGTAGGCTTGTTTGCATACTTTGGCTTTATATGGATAACACGCTCCAGAGAGCTGCAGAACAAAAGCAACATGAACTTCTGGGCTGAAGGAGATACAGGGTTGTGGCTGATGTTTTCTTGTACAGCCAGCCCGTTCAGGACTCACATGGTAGCTAAAGTGTTGCTGATGGGTCTGTGACAGCACTTCTTGAATATTCGAGTGGACAAAGAGGTTCAGAAGTATTGAATCTGGAAGCTGTAAGGAGGGCAAGGCCAATTGAAGTGTACCATTTAGAAAAATGCATCCTATGTGGGCTTGGGTTCTTGATATTTAATTAGCACTCTTGATTTCACGCCTCCACTGCATGATCCACGTTTCTGATATAAAAGTAGGAGACTTGACAAAATAAATATTTATGGTTTATTCAGAGTAGGATTTCAGCTTGTGAGGGCTAGCAGAGAGCCAAACGACCTAAAAGTAGTGGATTTTGGCACAGAAGAACAGGAAAAACAGGTCTGTGGAGTGATTGACAGGTCAGATTCTGAGGGAATTAAAAAACCCTCCAACTTCTTTAAAGAGGCACGGATAACAATGTACTTCTGCATATTCAAGCACATCCTGTTATTTTAAAGTTTGAGTATAAATTGAGTAAAAGAATCACAAAACTAACTCAAGCCAAGATAATCAGATGGGACTTTTTAATAATAACATTACAGTTCTACACTATCAAAAGATGTATTTCATACTTGAAAATTTTCAAAGCTCTATGTTGTACAGCTCAAGGTCAAAAACCTTTCACAAGAGCAAGCTGAGTGCCAGGATTATGCACATTTTTCCTCAATTTATGTGTGTTTGGGTATAGCACACAACATCTGAGACTTTCTGTAACCTGTTGAATGAAAAGTTAAAGATAATGTGTTACTTGAAGTTTACCAACATAAGAAGAGAAATTTTATGAAGCTTTTCTTTTTTAGACAATGTAATTTTAATGTTATACATATAGGAAGACATGGCATTTATTTGGTGCAAATGTAAATAACTGCTTTTACTCACGCATTGGACCCGACTTTATAGAACTTAAAGGGTTTTCATTTGAAAAACCCAAATATGCAAAATGATTTAATCATTAGAAGTATGTGAGAACCAACTTTTCTTGCATCGTGGTACACAGAGAATGATTATTCTTTTTCGGCACACTGGGAGAGCTGCTGACCATCCAACCCAGGCCTTGCCCTACATATCATAGACCTCAGGAGATTGATATTGAGGCCACCCACTGAGATGCTTGATCTTAGGGCCGCAAATGAACAGCTGTTTCGTGGGCATCTGAGACCCAACATCCAAAGCCCTATTCCTCATCTTCCTCCCAAGATCTGCTTCTCCCACAGATTTCCCATCTCAGTAAGTGACAACTCCATTCTTCCAATTGATCAAACAAGAAGACTTGGATTGAAACTTGACTCATCTCATTTCCTCACATCCTGGTATGGACTGAATTGCACACCCCCAAAAAAGATATGTTTAGGTACTAACCTGAGTCCCTCAGAATGTGATCTTAGAAATAGGATCGTCGCAAATGTAATTACTTAAGTTTAGATAAGATTGTACCGTAGTCGATTGGGCTCCAAATCCAATATGACTGATGTCCTTATAAATGGAGGAAATGTGGACACAGACAGGCATGTAAGGAGAAGACCACGTGAAGATGAAGACAGAGATCAGGGTGATGCTTTGGCCAAGGAACACCAGAGATCACCAACAAACCACGAGAAGCTAGGAGAGAGGCATGGAACAAATTGTCTCACACAGCTCTTAGAAGGAGCCAACCCTGCCAACACTTTAATTTTGACTTCTAGCCTCTGGAACTGTGAGACAATAAATTTCTGTTGTTTAAGCCAAAAAAAAAAAAAAAAAAAAAAAAAAAAGAAGTATGTGAGAAAATAGTGATTTGTAAAAATAAGCAGTGCAAATATAAAATGTTTAACCTTACCCTGCAATTTCAATACCCATTCAAGATTCTATATTTATTTATTTTTGCTTAAATAACAAATACTTGTATAGCACTCACTGTGTGTAGACCCTTGTGAGATAACAGAAAAAATATATATATATATTGGTCTCTGCCCCCGGCACAGAGCTCCAAAATCCTTGTAATTTCCTGATGATAAGAGCTAGGAGCATCTTTACTCTAATATTTGGTCTTTGACCCTACTTCCTGACACTGAGGTCCTACATCCCGTGGGATTTCCTGGGTGATAGGAGTTTTGTCTTTTTGGCCTTTTGTTCTAACGAGGTGACTAAGGGTATGCTCCTGGATGGGGGCTGGTCACCAGAAAAACGAAGCCATGATTAGAAGCTTGGAACTTTCAGCCCCACCACTCATTCTCCAGAAAGGTGAGAGGGGCTGGAAATGGATTTAATGATGGATCATGCCTACGTGATGAAGCCTCCATAAAAACCCCCAAAGGAGGAGAGCTTCCACGTTGCTGAACACATGGAGATGGGGGAGAGTGGCATGTCCAGAGAGCATGGGAGCCCCGTGCCCCCTCCCTTACCTTGCCTTATTCATCTCTTCCATCTGGCTGCTCCTGAATTATATCCTTTTATAATAAACCAATAATATAATAAAGGGTTTCTCTGAGTTCTGTGAGCCATTCTAGCAAATTATTGTACCCGAGGAGGGAGTCATGGGAACCTTGGTTTATAGCCTTTGGGTCAGAAGTACAGGTGACAACCTGGGACTTGCAAGTGGCATTTCAGATGGGGAGGGGCAGACTTGTGGGACTGAGCCCATAATTTGTCGGATCTGACACTAACTCCAGGTAAATAGTGTCAGAATTGAATCGAATTATAGGACACCCAGCTAGTGTCACAGAGAATTGCTTGGTGGGAAAAACTCTCAGCCCCCACATTTGGTGACCAGAAGTGTCAGAAGCGAAGTATTCTGTGTGAGTAGTAAAGGAAAAACACACAGGAGGGGAAGGGAGTTTTTCCTACTCAAGCCTGTTCCATACATTTTATTAATATTAATTCATTAATCACCATAAGACCCCTATGATATGTTGTCTCTGTTTCACAGATGAGGAAATTAGGCTGAGGTTAAGTAATCTGTCCAAGGTCACATAGCTAGTAAAGGGCAGAGCCAGGATTTGAAATCTAGCAGGAAATCTGGCTGCAGAGTCCAGGTTCTTGAACTGCATTCCATGTGAGCTATTCTTCACATGGATCCACTCAAGAGAAGACCGTGTGGGATTGAAAGCTGAACAAAGAGAAAATGCTATCAAATTTGAATCACTAATAACGTCTAACAACTGTTGTCATTCTTTGATTTGTTAGATATGTAGAGAATCACTGAACAGGCTCGTCATCCAGTTTAAATTTTCACTTCTGGTGGAATGTTCGTTGAGATCGTTAGAGATATGATTTCCAACTGTCTCAGTTATTTTTCAGGAAAGAGGGGCATCTTTGTCAAATATTCAAATATTTAAGACAGTTTTTCCATTTTAGTGAAAATGAAGACACATATCTTTTTTTGTAAAGTGGTAACATTGTTACAGATCCTGAAGAAGCAAATTAAAGTTGTTTAGTTGTTATATAAATCAGCAAAAAAATCGCAAACTGTTATGTTTATTTGACAGATATTTAGCAAATGGAGTCTATTTCTCAAAATACACATAGTTATTTATTGTCTCAGTTGCGATATTTGTACCAAGATCTCATGTTGGCGGAACGTTATCAGGAGAGCACATATTTGCATTTTACTTGTAACAGAGCTCCTCATCACTACATATTAAGAATCTGTTCAGAGTGTATAGTTCTGAACACTGCCTGGCATTTCATTAAAGGAGCACATGTACATGCTATAGTAATGTGTTCACAAACATAGGTAGGCCTGAATGTTAAAACAAAAGGCAAAGGTCAGTGTATGACTACAAACTTAATTGATGCTACTTTTCTTTTTTAATCAAGAGGTCCAAATATATTTTTAAAATAAAGAAAAAAAAACATATTTAAGGACTACATAAAAATGAGTCAACATGATCGCCCAAGTAGATTTTTTTTTGGTATCAATTCTTTGGATATTTTTATGAAATAAAATTTAGTAAATGTATTTTACTATAGTTTTTCTTTACCAATTTAAAATAATTTAAAAGGTATAAAAGCAATACAATTTATCCGCATCATTTACAGGAGACCCTGAAGCACTTTCTTAGAAGTGGACGTGGGAAAATATTGTCTAAAAGAAATCACTAAGTGATCCCTTCCAATTCTAAAGGCCTATAATTTTCCAAGAAAGATCTAGTGGACATCCTAAATGTAGATTATACTACAAGGCAAATATTTAGACATGACCTTTTAAAATCATTATGACTACTCAAACATGTCTAACTTTTCTTCCAAAATAAAAAGTTCTTTCCTTGGAGCTGTCTACAAGGAATATTGAGTCACAAATAGACATATTTTTATGATCTCCTATTAGAAATTCTAGGAAAATTAAAGATGTGTTAGAGAAGTTTTAAGGGATAGTACAAATGTTGGAGATGGTAAAGATAAACACTACTCTGGTCTAAAACCTCACTTATCTTATGGAGATAGGGACATATGGTCCCCCTAGTTAGAATATTTCTGTTATAATGGCTCCACACCTTGGACACGGTTATAGCCCTTTGTAAATAAAGATTTAGGAAAAAATATAGAGAATATCTGTTTTATTTATCTGGTGGATTAATTTAGAAAATTTGTAGTTTGATCTGAAGTGTCATAATGTCTATTTGAGGCAATAGTTCTCAGCGTTTATGGACAGAGGCTAACGGGAATAGAGTGCCAGAAGCATCTAATGACGACGTAGGTTATGAGATCTCTCAGGACAAAAGACAAGCTGGGCAACAGCAGGATCTTTAGTCAAACAATATAAATTCTCTACATTTGTTGTTATGCTACCTGGATATCAGATTTATCAAATTGCGTTGTCTCTTTTCTTTCCTTGTTTATAGTTCATTATAATCTCTTTGAACAGGCATAACTTGGAGGTTTGCTTCACTTCCAATTATTACAACTGCTATGTATGGAATCTAGAATCTTGTTAGAATCCGACAAGTCTTTCTTGAGTTCAAGTTCTATTTTCTGAGACCCAGAAATAAATACAGCATAAACAATTTTGCTTTTACTATACAAAACTAATACTACTAAAGCACTTATATTACTTTAAAAGTGGCATAAAAGATGAACTAGGAAATTGAATAAAGCAAACAAGCAAGACAAGTAACTTCATAGGCCCTTTGAGATTCCACTGATTAATTTCACTGCCCTTCCCATGTTCACATTTCACTTTACATTTGAAGATTGCCATTTTTCTCACTTACACAAGGCTTTATATGAACACTTGTTGACATTTAAGATAGTGTGGAAAGTTGATTTACTAGGTGCCAAATTCTTTCAATTAATAAAATTTCATATTTTAGCTAATGTCTTTAGATGTTGGCTGTTTATTCCAACACGGATGAGAAAATTCTTTCTTGGCCTATTCTTTAAGTGATGCAAGGGAAATTATAATCACAGAGCTGAACAGATACGCTCTCTTAGATTTTATCACTATATATTTCCTAATCAGAAAGAATTTCACATATGTCTAAAGAGTAATGTCACTTCACTGTCTTAATAACCTCCCTCTAATAGATTTCAATGCATCTGTGAGAAAATTACCAGAGTTTTCTTCACATGCGTTTAAAATTTTCAAGAGGCAAAAAACAAAAAGATAGCTCATATGGTTAATGAGTGACCATAAGCATTTATATGCAGAAATAAAAGGAGTTTGAGAGGAAAAGTTTCACAGTATCGTCACTTAATAATACTTAATATTTTGGGGCGCATGCCCTTGCAAACATTCTGTATTTGGGGAGAGGGCTTTTTTACTCCTTCCAATTTGAGTCACAAATAGGAACTAAAGAGATTAGAAGTCTGTCTTTAGCGGGAAGTCAAACTTCATCATTTGGAAATATAACTACGATGTTTTAGTAAAGTTGCTCATGTCTAAAGCAGGGGAAATCAGTGCAAAATGTCAAGGTTTCAGACTTGAGTCTTTCAAGCTGCTTTGCTGTACCGAGAAAACATAACTGATCTCCACTCAATGTTTGACTCCTGACGAAGGAAAATCTGCCACTTAGTCCTGGGAAAACACCAGAGGTAGATTAAGAAGCAGTTGGGTTGCCGTTGAGATTTAGTTAAAACAATTTTTGTTGAATTTTTAATTAGTTTGAAATAAGGAAATTGGAGTCTAATTATGTATCCTAGAAACTATTCCAAAAATTCTGTCAGCTGCTACCAGGAAAATGCTAACATCTATTGAGGGATTCCTGAGGCAGTATGGACCAATGGGAGTTGTAAGGTAAAACAGACATTCTAGTTACTCTTCTTCCGTAATTACTACCCTTTCTTTTAAAAACATACAAATATTAAATTATGTGATGCACAAGTGAAGGATTATAGGAGAAAGATTTAAAGAATTATGTTCCATAGAGACACATAGTGATAGATACACATCATGTATCTTCCTATCAAAATGATCTTTAAAGTTCCTTTCAATCCTGGTAATTCTATGATTCTATAATCATCAATTATATATATATATTTATTTTTATATAACAGTAATTATTCAGAAATTATGTTCTATGAATCCCTCTTAAAGCTGAACGCATGCAATGCAGATGCTGAGTTTCTGTCACTTTCACTTGAGTATACACATTGGGAGGTAAAAAAAAAGATTGGACCATTATTTACATTCTTTCCAAAAATGGAAGATGATGTAGTTTCCAGTTGCTTTATTCTTATTAAGGATTTCTTTATAGACATGTTCATTCTCATTTATATGTTCTTTTGGCCTACTCTACAAGGGTTTAACGAAATATATTTCCTGATTTTGATAAGGGATATGTTAAAAAATAACTACACACTTTCTATAATATTTAGTCATTATTGAGCTGAAGGAAGATATAACAGATTTTTTAAAGTATCTTCATGCTTTTTGAGAAATTAATTTCTTTTCTTTAATTCTTGTTTACTCTCAAGAGGTCTTCTGGGATCTAGGCCTTTGTTGATTTGTTTTTCCGTTTGAGGAAGCTAAACAAAGGGACGATGCCAAAAGAGAGCTAATGACAAAAGAGGTTAATTTAGCGTGGAGTTTTCTTCCCCGAAGTGGGAGAACTAAGCAGCAGCAGTGGATGGATAGTTTATGTTTTGTTTCGTTTTTTTCAATTTTGTTTCTTTAATTTTCAAAATCAAATTGTGGAATATTTCTCAATATCCATGTATTGATTTTTAAATTACAAATTTAACTATTATTTGTGAAAAATTCAAGGATTTTATACAGAACAATAGGTTCAAATCTTGTTTCTTTTTAACCTTCTAAATACCTACCTGAGTTACAAATAAAAACAAACAAAAAATTTAACCAAATTATTTATCTATAATAAAATGGATTTGGATATTTAATTTACTTTCTATTGCCTTCTATAATATAAATTAAATCCTAGATCTTGGAACCAAAGACTTCTGTCTTTTGATTAGATTTATTGTTTAATGTTTTGTTACTTGTACTCACAAAAATAAAGAATAATATTCTTCTTTTATGACATCAACCATATGAGATATGAAAGTAACTTTGGAGTTTGATATATACCATCATCTTCTAAAAAAAAGCTCTTAAAGTAATTAGCAAAGTTACCAAGTGAAAATAAAATGTACCACACTAAAGTCTCCAAGACTACTGTGACTTGATCAAAATTATATTATATCTTTTAAATTTTTCTAATATGGCTAATTTGTGTAGTTCTTATCAACATTTTAGTAACTACTTGGAGAGAAAAAGACTTCTAGAGGAACTGTATGGATTTCACTAAGTAGTGTTTTTTTCTTGTTCATTAAAAATAACCTAATAATGTTTCTGTAACTCAGTTATTACTAGAAAAATAAATGTTGTTTATAATTAACAGAGGCTCTAACATTTAATATCTCCAAAAAGCCTAAGACATTTATGTATTGTGCCTGGAATAAGAATTTGTTCATTGATTTTCTTCTGTTTGGGCTGTCAGAAAGTTTTTCAAATGAAAAAAAATAAGTAGCCTGAATGTGTTTCTTGACTAAGCAAATTTTTCTTCTAAAATAGAAAAGAATCTCTACAGTTTAACTTGAAAATATACTCAAGAGAATATAAAAATGGATTTATCTGAAAGAGAACCGCACATCCAAAGAAAGCAGTAGGTTCCACTTACCCTCTTTTCAGAGTTAACTTAAATAAGTTCAAGAACTCTCTCTCATGACTCATGAATCATCTCTCTCATGACTCATTTAAAATTAATAATAGTTTACTAAATATAAAATCCAAGTTATTCTTTTGGTCTCTAGAATGATTAGTTAGCATTTGTGGCATGTATGTGTACACATCACATATTCTAATTCATATATTCATTCATTCATTTATTCATTCAACACGCATTTACATATTGAGCCTCCATATGCCTGAAACTGTGCAAGGTATTAATGAGCATAAATTAGACTAATAGATTTTGTGACTTTATTAAGGTCAAATTAGTCAGGGCAAACACTTTTTTAAAAGTGTAAATGTCATTTATTATGATTCGAACAAAATTCATCTTTGTCTAGTTCTCCCCATATCAGTATTATCTATAGGTATCTCACTCTTCTCCATTCCCTTAGAATGATCCTATTATTATTTTCTTTAAGTTTATCCATCTAGTAATTCATTACTATAATATGTCTGGGGGCTATTTTTATACAGACTTTGATTGAGTTGATAATCAGTTACTTAAGACATAGTTGTCTTTCTTTATTGTACAAAAATCACAACACATTTGCCATGAACAAAATTATGGTGAACTAAACATTTGTTGCTACATTTTCCACTTTCCACACTTCTTTTTGTCCATTCAATTCTCCCCAAAGATGACACTGTCATGGTGCCTCTGCCTTCTATTACATCCAAACGTGTTGTCTCGACAGATCCCCTGATGAACTTCCTCCTTCTGTACACCCCCCGGTTCTCATCAAAACTTACCTGTTCTGAAATCAATGATATACTCCTCTCTAATGCCTAAGATAATAACTTTTTCATCTAGTAAACCCAGTGCAACATTTCTATGTTCACTGTAGAGAGTTCATTGCAGAGAAGGCAAAGCTCTGTGCTTCAAACTCTTTGAATTTGACCACATCTGTTTTTTTTTAACAGTGATTTCTTGAGATGATTTTTGTACCTTGAACTGATAAATATTACCTTTTAAACTTTTATCATGAAACTTTTCAAACATTCACAAAATTAGAAAAATAACACAATGAACTCTCATGTAGCCATTGTGTAACATCCACAATTATCAATATTTTGCTAAGTTTATTCATTCCATCACCCCATCCCATTTTTCTGGAACATTTTAAAGTATATCTCAAACAAATCCTAATTTTACCTATTATGTAAATTTACCTATTATGTACATTACCAGAATGTACTTATAAATAATAAATATATTTAACATAACCACAATGCCAACATCACCTCCAAAAAATAACAATAATTCCTTAATACTATCTCCAGTTGTCTCAAAAATGTTGCTCTACAGTTGGCATGATCATATCAGTATCCAAATAAGTTCTGTGTATGCCATAGTCCATATTTTAATGGTGGGTATTACTGGCTAGATAGAAGAGACAAGTTGTGCCATCGTGTCTAGCACAGTGCAAGATTAACACAATGGAAGACTGTTTCATGTGGCGGTTAGGTATCTCAGCACTGTAGTCACAGCCTGGGCTCAAACCAGGGGCTGTGCTACTTATAAGTTATATGATATTGGACAAATTCCTTAGTCTCGCTGAGCCTTTTTCTTCATCTGTAAAATGGGACTTGTAGTGAGCATTTAATGAGCATATATGTTTAAAAACAGCTTACATGCTCTCTCAGAAATAGTCAATAAATTCATTTATTTTATTATTTAATATAGGTGTTCTTTTCTTCCTCTGTGTGTGTGTTTATATTTTGTCTTCGAATATGAAAATCTTAAGGTATTAGGCTACTGGGGAAAAATAATCACAGCAGAGCTAATTTTTCTTGACTCTTACTTGAGGAAAGAAGACCTTTCCAGATAGGTGTATTAGCTAAGGTTTTAGAGGTACGATCCAATTAAAACTGATTTACAACAGCCTTTCAACAATGAAGAGAGATTGAGGAACCTCTTTGGTAAATTTCATAGTAGCTGAAGAGTCTATGTGTGCCCAAAGTACTTGATATGCATATTTCACTTAGGTTAGTACATCACAGAAACAATGCTAGGGTGCATCAGATTTTCCTTTGAAATCTGGTTGATTAACTGTTTGAACATTGGCCCTAATTTGTCTGAAAACAATGAAAAGTGTAATTGTGTACATTTAGTCAGGGACACGAGAGTGCCATCTAACACTCAAGATTGTGTGAACTGCAGACACATGGCCCTCAGAAATTCACTAAATGATGGAGCAGGCCTGTGGTGTTCATACAAGGTATGTAAAGTACTAGAAAACAGGATACTTTCTCATTTTATATTATTTTCTTACGGAGTATAATCTGATGTTTATTCTGATGCCATAATCTAAGTTTGTTTTTTTTTTTTCTTTATCAGTTGGATTGTTACATCCCTGGTGTATTCCTATCATTTTTTCCTGAGATTTTGTTTTGTGTATCATAATAAAACACCATCAACCTCTGGTGAAAGCTGGGTAAATTGCAGGTAAAATTCTAACAACAGGAAAAGGGAACTTATATAATGAATAATCATAATAATGGCTAATATATTTTAGTTACTTCCTTATTTCTTTTTTCTTTCTGTGAGGAGGATCAGCCCTGAGCTAACATCTGCCCATCCTCCTCTTTTTGCTGAGGAAGACTGGCCCTGGGCTAACATCCGTGCCCATCTTCCTCCACTTTGTATGGAACGCCGCCATAGCATGGCCTGACAAGCAGTACATCAACGCGCACCCGGGATGGAACCCAGGCCGCCAGCAGAGGAGCGCACGCACTTAACTGCTAGGCCACTGGGCCGGCCCTTTAGTTGCTTTCTATAAGTCAATTAATGTGCTTTGCTCTTTACATTTATCATCTTATTTAATACTAAGGAATTCTATGAGTGAGGTGTTATATTCATTTTACAGATGTAATTAAAGCTTAAAGAGATTACATCTGTGACATCGCATTGCCGGTAAGTGCGGGAGTCATTATGATAAGTGTGATCTTTATGAGGTGACATTGTGCTAGATTACATGCTATCTAATTCCACAGTACTTCAACCATGCCAGCCATCAAACCAAAGCATAAAAATGGCATAAAAATGTTAAGGATAACGAAATATGACATTTGTCTACTTTTGACCTTATAACTGAAACCACCTCAAATGCCTATGTCATACAATTACAGTTATAACAGAAAGTAATACAAAAATCAGATAATAAGTTTATCAAGAAATGCTTTGCTTGGGCCGGCCCCGTGGCTTAGCGGTTAAGTGCGCGCGCTCCGCTGCTGGCGGCCCAGGTTCAGATCCCGGGCGCGCACCAACGCACCGCTTCTCTGGCCATGCTGAGGCTGTGTCCCATATACAGCAACTAGAAGGATGTGCATCTATGACATACAACTATCTACCGGGGCTTTGGGGGAAAAATAAATAAATAAATAAAATCTTAAAAAAAAAAAAGAAATGCTTTGCTTATGAAAGGACATTTATTATTTTGAAAAAATATTTCATTAAGTAATAAAACAAGTATTGGTATCTCTTTCACTCTAGACCAGAGTTTCTCAACTATCTACTTTGGCACTATTGACGTTTTGGGCCAGATATTCTTTTGTGTCAGGGGCTGTGTGGCGATCCTTGCGGATGTCCCTCTGCTAATAGTCCTCACCTCCCTAATTTTATATAGACTCGTTCCAAAATAATGTTGAAAATATTGGACTCTTATAGACAGTGGAGCAGAGCAATTGTGAATAAGACCAAGTCTCTATTTTATTGCACTTAATGACTAATGGGAGCAGAATATTACTTGTAGTCCAAGTTTAGAATCACCTTGTGGCAGAAATTAACTTCAAAATTATATCTCTGATAGATACAAGCTCTGGTAGAACCTTTTCTGCAAAGACCTGATCCCAATACTGTTTTCCATTTGCAAAGGCTAAGCATTGCATATGGTGAAAGCAGTATAAATTTCCCACAATTCTGTGGTTGATCTTAATTTACATTGTTTTTAGAAAATCGATATCTAATTCTAGGTTGCACATTTTAATGAACCAACAGCAAAAAATAAATAAGTAGTTCCTTACCACCTCAATATAAGGCAATTGTCTCTCTCTTTCTCTCTTTTTATATTGTTAGCTGGTGGAAAGAAGTTAGGAGTAAAACAAAAGGATTGAAGAATGAGAAAAGATAATCTAGATGGCAAAAAAAAAAAAATGGAAGCAGTATGGCTTAGTGAGGGGGACTTGGTTGACATTTCAAAAATAATTTTCGTATAACTTTTAACTGGTTGTGTAACTATAGGTAAGGCTTCATAAATATTTTTCAGAAAAAACGAAAAGAATAACTGAACAAACTATCAGAGTCTCACTTTCCTCCTATAGAAAGAAAAGGATTATGTATAATCTTCATATCACTCAAAAAGCTTATAAAGATCAAGTGAACTAATGAATTTAGAAGTAGTTTATTTGCAAAGATCAAATAAGGTTTGTATTATATAAATCTTCTCAAATTTCCATTAAAATATCCATAAATTTACAAAAAGACAGCAATTTTTAATAGCACTATAAGAAAATGTTAGGCCATAACCTGGGCAAAATTTCAACTAAATGCCTAGTCATTCTTTTCCATGTTTTTAAATTATTTTAACAATACTTACTAAACACAGGGTTCAATTTTTATATTTCCAGATTCCTTTACCAGCATAATTTTTTGTCTTTGTATTTTACCTCACCTTGGTAATGTTAACAATAGTTCCAGAATTCAATAAGTACACTTTATTGGCTAGAGATTATCGCTATTTTAAAATTTTCTTTTAATAAGGTAACTCATATTTTTTTTACATTTACATCTGTGACTTTTCTTTATCTTTTGAATAACAAGTAGACACAAAGGAAATGGAATGCATCGTATGGAGAAATTAATTTGGCAGGCATATATAATTTTGCTGCAAACAGCTGACTCAGTACTAAACTGTTGGAAGTAAATTATCTGATGTGACACGTTATCGAGTCCTAGAAAGCTATGCATAAATTCAAATTCATTGAATTTAACACAATTTACCTATGTAATACAAGAATCCTTCGTGATGAAACAGCCAAAGTAACAAAATGGCTTGTATAAGTCAAGTTGATTTTACAGATGCCTTATGGTTATACACAGGCGACAAGCTGTATGATATTTATTCTTAGTTGAATTTTTGGGAAAAAAAATTATATCCAAGCTTACCAAAAATGTATTCCAAGTACTAAACACTAAAATAATAGAATAGGTATGAATGAATTTTATAAAAGATTTTAAATGCACAAGGGTGAATCAACTATCAAAAGCAAAATTGTAGAGTATCTTTTAGAAAATGAACTTATTTCTGTCAAGTAAAAATTCACCTTATTTCAACTGCTTTATATGTTCGTGTTCTGACATATTGGGTTTTCTTCAAGAGAAGCACTACTTTACTATGAAGTGTGGAGAAACTTTCTATTAGTATTTACAAGCTCAATGCTGCCTTGTCTTGTGAAACATGTTATTAACTGTTAATCCACACAACACCCCTTGTTAAATAGGCCATTATTATTATCTTCACTTTCCAGCTGAAGAAACACACCAAGAGAGGTCACGGAATGAGTCAAGGCCAGGATTAGCAATGAAAAGCACCCAGTTGTCAGTGCTTTCCTTAGTCCACCCGGCCATGCTAAATAGGTGAGATGGCTTGCCTGGATAGCCACAAAGAATGGGAGCTGACCCAGAGCTTGTATAACCAAACTCCTAATAAAGGAAGCCTGTGTAGTCCTTGCCTCTGGACTTCACACAAGTTACCCTAAATTTGAATTGGTGGGGACCTCACTAATATTCTTGACCTAGATCCTGAACGTTGCCCTTTACTATTTCTCACCTCATGTCACCATCACTACTGAAACCCTAGGAGTTTGCCTGTGGTTTGTTCTACTCTACCCATTTCTAAGGAGAGAAAGGTAAATAGTGCTGAGGGGAGTTTACAACTTAAGGTGATATTTCTGGAGGGACTGGAATCTGTATTAATTCTCTTGAAAAAACTTGACCAAATTTATAATCTTGTGGGCTTTTTAATCTAAATGTTTGAGCAAAAATAAATGCACATATATTAAAAACTATATGAAACTCTAGACGGTGGCTAAGGTATAGGCAATAGATATAGTACAGTATATTTTATGAAATATCGATAGACAAGAAGCCATGAATTTTATAAATAATTCAACTTTCAATTGTTAAGAAGCCTTTCATGGTAACAAGGACTTTAACCTTAAAAATTAGTATGATGAAGGAAACACAAAAGAACTCTTAAGACCATCTAATAGCAAACAAAAATACTGGGCTTTGTTGGAACTATGTAGCTGTTACAGTTTTTGAAATGTGGAGCACATGAGTTACTGATAATATTTATCAAAAACATATTCTTTTTTTTTAAAGTTTTGTTCACCTTTTTTTTTTTTTTGGTGAGGAAGATTAGCCCTGAGCTAAAGTCCATTGCCAATCCTCCTCTTTTTGCTGAGGAAGATTGGCCCTGGGCTAACATCTGTGCCCATCTTCCTCTACTTTATATGTGGGACACCTGCCACAGCATGGCTTGATAAGCGTTGCATAGGTCTGTGCCCAGGATCTGAACCTGTGAACCCTGGGCCACCAAAACAGAGCCCACGAGCTTAACCACTACACTACCGGGCTGGCCCCCCTCAAACACCTATTCCTATCTTAATTAATCTAATGTCTCACTGGAAGATAAAGATGCTTGATCAAAGTAGCATATGAAGGTTTACCAATTGGTGTAATATCTTATGAATATTATATAATATTTAATGTATTCGATGTAATTGATGACATTTGTAAAAAATTTTTGTTTTGTATAATGAAATACAGCCCTAGTTATTTTTTCTTTAATTTAAATGAAATGGAAAAACATTCCCCAGGGGGAAAATAATAAAATATATCAAAGCAGACAGAAAACAGAATTAGAAAATCAGATTATCCCATTATCTACTAAAGCAATTAAATATGTTATTAAAAACTTTCATGCTAAAAAATACCCCTGGCCCAGATGGCTTCACTATTGAGTTCTTCCACACATTTAGGAAGAAATAATAATTCTACACAACACTTTCAGAGAAGAGAGAAACAAGGAACAGTCCCCAGCTCACCTTATGGGATCAGCATAGACTTGACTCTAAAAAGGACACTATGAGAAAGGAAAATTACAGACAAATTTCTTTCAGGAGTATAGCTGAAAATTCCTAAACAAAACGTGAGCAATCAAATCATAACACAGATAATACAACAATATTAAGTAGGGTTTATTTTAAGTCTGTAATAGAAGTTTAACATTCTGAAAGCAGTCAATCTAATTTACCACATTGACAGAATAAAGGAGGGAAATGGCACTATTATCTCAAGAGATGCAGGAAAAGCTTTTGATAAAATTCAGTATTCTTTCATGATAAAAACTGTTAGCAAACTAGGAATAGAGGAGAATCTTCTTGATCTGGTGAAGGATATCTACAAAAGTCTATAGGAAACATTATATTTAATGAAGACATATCAATAACTTCCTGTCAAAGACTGGGAACAGGATAAGGAAGTCTGATATCATAACTTCTATTCGACTATGTACTGGATGCCCTAAACTGTGCAATAATATTATTATAAAAAGAAACAAAGGGCCGGCCCCGTGGCTTAGCAGTTAAGTGCGCCGGCTCCACTGCTGGCGGCCCGGGTTAGGATCCCGGGGGTGCACTGACGCACCGCTTCTCCAGCCATGCTGAGGCCACGTCCCACATACAGCAACTAGAAGGATGTGCAGCTATGACATACAACTATCTACTGGGGCTTTGGGGGAAACAATAAATAAATAAATAAAATTAAAAAAAAAGAAACAAAAATTATAAGGTTTGGAAAGGAATAAATCAATGGACACTGTTTGCAAATGGAATAACTGTGCACAGAAAAAATCCAAAAGCATTTATAAAGTGTTAGCATCAATAAGTCAATTTAGCATGGCTGCTAGATAAAAACAATTAGAAAATAAAATTTTTTAAAGAAAGCTTTAATTTTAGCATGAAGCACATCAAATTCCTAGATATATATCTGATGAAAATTGTGAAAGTCTTTGTACATAAAATTACAAAATATTACTGAGAAAAATTAAAGAAGAGCTAAATAAATAGAGGAATTTACTAAAGATTATATATATATCAATTCTTCACCAAATTACATGTAGATCAATGCAATCCCAAGTAAAGTCATAGCATTATTTTTACACATATAGATGAGTTTATTTTAAAATTTATTTGGAAATGCAAAAAGGCCAAGGTGAGGTAAGGCAATCTTGAACAAGAACAAAGTCAGAGTATTTACATTGCCAGATATTAAGATTTATAAAAAAATCACAATAGGGGCCAACCCTGTGGTTGAGTGGTGAAATTTCCACGTGCTCCACTTTGGCAGCCAGGGTGCGTGGTTCTGATCCCAGGCGCAGACCTACTCCACTCATCAGCCATGCTGTGGTGGCATCCCACATACAAAAAGTAGAGGAAGATTGGCACAGATTTTAGCTCAGGGTTAATATTCCTCAAGCGAGAAAAGAGGACTGGCAATGGATGTTAGCTCAAGGTGAATCTTCCTCACCAAAAAAAAGCCATGAAAAAAATTAAAATAATTCTGACTTTATGATATCAACACAAGAATAGAAAAACTGACCAACAGCATACAATAAAGAGTTCAGAAACAGAGTTAAATATACAGCCATCAACTTATGATAAAGGTGACATTGCCTCGCAGTGGGGGAAAATGTTAGGTGAATGAATATTAATCCTTATGTCCTCAATACACCAAAATTGATTCTAGATGCAGTGCAGATCTACATGTGAACTATAAAACAATAAATGTTCTAGAAGATAATATATGTGAATATCTTTATGACTAAAATAGTAATGTTTTCTTAAAGCGGAAACAAAAAGCACTAGCCAAAGATAACACTAATAATTTGTACTTCATAGAATTTAAGATCTCCTATCTATCAAAATATTCCATGAAGACAGTTTAAATGGAAGAGTGGGAGAAAAAATTTATATATTTTACATAGGAAAAATAAACAGAGTACATAAAACTTGTAAAACTCAAGAAAAAAAAGATAGATGACCCAATAGAAAAATAACAGGCAAAATGTTTGGAATGGGATTTCACCAAGAGGATATTCAAGTGGCTAATAAATACATGTAAAAGTGATCAACACCATTATCTATCAAGTACATACAAATTAAAACTACAATGTAACAAATATAGTATATACAAGATCTTCATGAGGAAAACTATAAATCTCTGATGAATGAAATCAAAGAAGAACTAAATAAATGAGGAGATATTCCATGTTCATGGATAGAAAGACTCCGTATTGTGAAGATGTTAGTTCTTCCCAACTTGATCTACAGACTCAATGCAATCCCAATCAAAATCTCAGCAAGTTATTTGGTGGATATCGACAACCTGATTCTAAAGTTTAGATGGAGATGCAAAGATCCAGAATAGCCAACATAATATTGAAGGAGAACAAAGTCAGGGGACTCACACTACTTGACTTTAAGGCTTACTGTAAAGCCACAGTAATCCATACAATGTGATATTCATGAAGGAATAGACAAGTAGATCAATGGAAAAGAATAGCAAGCCCAGAAATAGACCCATATAAATATAGTCAATTGACTTTTGACAAAAGACTAAAGGAAATAAAATGGAGCAAACACAGTATTTCAACAAATGTTGCTGGAACTACTGGACATCCACATGTTGAATGATGAATCTATTTTCATCACAAAAATGAATCTAGACACAGACCTTACACCCTTCACAAAAATTAAACTGGATCATAGACCTAAATATAAAATGCAAAACCATGAAACTCCTAGAGGATAACATAGTAGAAAACCTGCATGATCTTGGGTATGGCGATGACTTTTTAGGTACAACATCGAAAGCATGATCCATAAAAGAAATCACTGATAAACTGGACTTCATTAAATTTAAAACTTCTGTGAAAGACAATGTCAAGAGAGTAAGAATACTACCCACAGACTAGGAGAAAATATTTGCAAAAGACACATCTGATAAAAGACTATTATACAAAATACACAAAGAACTCTTATAACCCAACTATAAGAAAATGAACCACTGATTTAAAAATGGGCCAAAGATCTGAATAGACACTTCCCCAAAGAAGATATACAGATGGTAAGTAAGCATATGAAAAGATGCTCAGCATCATATGTCATCAGAGAAATGAAAATTAAAACAACAGTGAGATACCACTACATACCTATTAGAATGGCCATAATCTGGAACACTGGCAACACCCAATGATGGCAAGGATTTGGAGCAATAGGAATTCTCATTCGTTGCTGGTGGGAATGCAAAATGGTACAGACACTTTAGAAGACAGTTTGGTAGTTTCACACAAAACTAACATACTCTTACCATATGATCCGGCAATCATTCTCCTTGGTAAATACCCAAAGGTACTGATAATTTATGTCCACACAAAAACCTGCACACAGATGTTTATAGCAGCTTTATCCAGAATTGCCAAAATTGGGAAGCAACCAAGATGTCTTTCAGTAGGTGAATGGATTAATAAACTGTGATACATCCAGACAATGGAATAGTACTCAGTGCTAATAAGAAATGAGCTATCAAGCCATGAAAAGATGTGGAGGAACCTTAAATTCACTTAGCACTTAAATACTAAGTAAAAGAAGCCAATCTGAAAAAACCACATGCTGTATTATTCCAATAGTATGACAATCTGGAAAAAGCAAAACTGTAAAAACAGTAAAAATATCATTGGTTACCAGGGGTTGCGGGAGTAGGGATACAGGGGCAGAGCACAGAGGATTTTTAGGTCAGTGAAAATGCTCTATATCATATTATAATGATGGATAGATGTCATTATACATTTGTCCAAACCCATAGAATGTACTACACCAAGAGTGAACCTTAACGTAAACTATGACCTTTGGGTGGTTATGATGTGTCAATGCAGGTTTTCCATAGTAATAAATGTACCCCTCTGGTGAAAGATGTTGATAATGATGGAGGCTATGCACGTGTGGGGGCAGGGGATATATGGGAAATCTCTGTACCTTCTCTTGGTTTGCTGTAAACCTAAAATGACTCTAAACAAATTAAAGTCTTAAAAGAAACAAGATTAAATGAAAAAAAAAAAAAAAAAGCAAGACACACACACACAATGACACCACTATACACTTACCAGAAATGCTGGGGACAAGTACAGTCAGTGACAGTATACATTGGTACAATCTCTTTGGAAAGCTGTCTAACAGTATCTCCCAATGCAAAACATACAAATACCTTATGACACAGCAAATACACTAGATATTGAAAATGTGTATATGTATATATGTACACTGAAAGACGTGTACAAATATGAACACTAGATATTGAAAATGTGTATATATGTACACTGAAAGACATGTACAAATGTGAACAATATCATTATTCGACATAGTGAAAAACTGGAAACAGCCCAAATATCCATGAATAGAAGAATGTATATAATTTTAGAATACTGGTACTGTAGGGGTAAGAGGGAGAATCTCCCTCTGCCCTTTCTTTTAAGGTTCTTATGGCTGGCCAAATAATTAACAAGACAGGTTAGCAGGAGAAAATAATACCAAGTTTAATAACATGTATACATGGGAGAAAGCAGGGACACTGTGTTTTTCAACACAATAGCAGAAATTCTAGTCTTAAATACTATGTTCAGTCAATGACAAAGGAGGATTTTGGGGGTGGGGGGAGTCAGTTACAGGAGATTACCACTAAAGCACAGTAAACAAGAGTAAGGTTATTATGCAGATTTAAGGCCTCACCTTCCACATTGATAAGCCTCTAGAAATGAGGCCATCCCCCTCTCTTCTCAAAACAGAGAGGGAGATATCTTTATAAATGGAGATTTCTCTTATAAATGTAAATGATTGTCTGGCAACTCTTTGCAGGGCTAGAGAATGTGGCCAGAGAGACAGAACTTTTGATAAGAGGGGCTTGTTGGTGTCTTTCTTATTGTAATCTCTATCTTACATTATCTTTATAGCCATCATGATAGATCTGTTCCAGGAAGGAGCCACCATGTCAAATTTTTTAGGCAGTTAGTGGGAGAGGTCAAATGTCTTTAGAGAAAACAACTAAGGTAAAGAGATAGATTTTAGGGTGGCCGAATTTTGATCTCCCACAGTCCCGCCTTTGAAACTAAAAGTTTCACAGTCCTTTTGAAACTTAAAGAAGTTTTATAGTCCAGAAGCTGAGTTGGTAGGCTGTTTTATCTCACTAAACACATTTTTTTGTCCTGATAATAGATCAGTTTAATTAAGTTCATTTTGGAAGGTGGTGATGTAGGTGGGCTCTCAAGGTTACACCTATATTATGGAAGCAAGTAATCAAGTATTTAATAGAAGCATTTCTATGTAAACAAAAGAAAAACAAGGTTAATGGTTGGAGCAAATTGTAAACTAGTTTTTGAGGTCAGAGGACAGCCAGTTAAGATGATTTTTAGATGTCAGCGTCAAAGTATCTTTTGTAGTTTAAAATGTCTCTGATGGTGTCGTCAGGTCATTTCTTAAGTTTATATCAAGTCTATCAGCTTTAGTTTGTAAAGCTTTAGGAAAAAGGGCAGGTTTAGTTTTTAGTGATTTTAAATGAAAATGATGGAAAAAATTAAAAACGTTAGTTTGGACATCTGTAGCCAGATATTTTAGGAGACTAGAAGAAATCAGGATCTAGTCCAGTCAACAGATATAAAACAAAAAACTTAAAAGACAATTAACAAAACTAGGATCTAATATCTGCAAATGTATATTATAGTTTTTACTGAAATATAATTTTTCTCTCTAAAATCACCCTCATTTTTATCAAAGATAGCCAAATTAAAACTAGTTTGTAAAATAAGTCTAGTTCTAATAGAGTTGGCCCAATTATTTACATAAGTACAGCAAGAGTAGCAGTTGATCACATAGGTTCTTTTTTTTTTTTTTTTAAAGATTTTATTTATTTATTTTTTCCCCCCAAAGCCCCAGTAGATAGTCATATGTCATAGCTGCACATCCTTCTAGTTGCTGTATGTGGGACGCGGCCTCAGCATGGCCGGAGAAGCAGCGCGTCGGTGTGAGCCCGGGATCCGAACCCGGGTCGCCAGCAGTGGAGCGCGCTCACTTAACCACTAAGCCACGGGGCCGGCCCACATAGGCTCTTTTAAATCTGTTTTGCTGGAACTTTTTATAAGGAATCTCAGATTTAACTTTAAAGGCCTCTCTAGGCCAGGAAAGCCAAGCCAAGGATTTTGTCATTAGACTTTGCCTGTAATATCTACAGATTTGGGCGAATTTCTCTCTTTTGAGGTTCCCCCCAAAATTTTGAGGTTCCTTGTTCCTGTCAGATAAGTGACATTTTTTACTTATCTTGGTAAGTGTTGTTTGGAACGTAAGGTATCAGGCCAATATTTCCACGTGGCTTTATTTTATAAAGTCTAATCTTCATTCTTTAAAAGCTGTATGGTTATATCGCAAATATGATGTTTTAGTCACAACCGTGGTAATATAACCAGTGTTTCTAATTGTGTCCTGTTATAAGGAGAACAGATTTTTACTGAACTTATGTAAATAACTATATTGCCATGAAAACAACAATATTCACTTACTAAGAGTTTCTAAATCTTGGAGGGATCAGGTAGAGAGAAAAAGGTAAATATTTCTATTTTACTTATAAAAATATCATTTACCAAATTGTTATAAGTCATAGCTAGCTCAGAAGAAACAAGAAAAAGTTTTCTTTAAATCTGAAAAAACAAAACATTAAAAACTTAGCAATACTTTAAATGAAAAATCATAAAAATTATAATCAGTTCATTCAGTCTTGTGTAATCCATTTTTGATCTCAATCTTTTTGTTAGCAGCTTCAAGTTATCAGTCTCTCTATTAGATTTCTGTAATTTTTTGCCAAGTTTAGTTTTATGATCAGAAAGTTTATCAGAAGCCTGTACTTTAGTGTAAATGTCAGAGTCCTTTCTATGAATTTTTTTGAAGTTGAAACATTTTGTAAAAGCATTAGAGCAAAGAAATGTCTGTAAACAAGACCTCAAAATGGCAATTGACAAAGAAATTTGGTTAATTTTGTGACATATAACACTTTAAAATAATAATAACCAGAATTATGACTGATAATCAGGACAGATCAGCATTTCAGTAATGTTATACAATTTTAAAACGCCTACATCAATAACATTAACCCATAAAATACCACCTAAGCAGGCTTATCATCACTTGTCTGACAATGTTTTTTATGTAATTTAACATACTGAATAAGCCTAATAAGTTTAGTATCTTTTTCCTTATAGGAAGAGAGCAAATTTCTTTGAGAAGTTTCAGGGCCCTTTGAAAATTCTCAAAGAAAAAAAGTAAAAAAAAAGACTTTATTTAAGATATGAATTTTGTGGAGCTTGTCAAAAATATAAAAAGTCAAAGCAAACAGAGCATTAACAGTCTAAAAAGCCTTAATAAAGAGACCTCAGTCTTTTGAACACAGGAAATTATTTGAACAGTCTTTTTTTTTTTGGTAGACTTACTCAAAGGTAAAGAAAAATCTTTTATAACCTCTTTATCAAGTTTAAGCAAATTATCCTTTTACGAGAAATTTCAATTTTGCACCAGCTTACTTCTGCTATTAAAACTCATTTATTTAATTAAATTTATTTCAATCTTAGCCAACTTGACCATGCAAAAACTCTTTTTCCAGAATTCTTCTTCTACAAACCTTCTATAACTTTTTTTTTACATTCAGAATTTGTCCCATGTCTTTCTTTTCTCTTTTAGTACTTGAGGACAAATTTATCTTTTTTAATCAATCAAATAAAATATTTTCATTTTTTGTTCCTTTTTTATATATCTTACTTTTTTTGTACACAGACATATTTTTCTTAATTTTTAGTAGCGTCAATCACATATATTAATTAGAAATTTTAACCCTTATAGACTTTGACTTTTAAGTAAAAACTAAGTAAGCAGTTATAAATTTTTTTTACATTAGCATTTTGTGGATTGGAAAATTTATGAACACTTTATAACTTTTAGAAATATGTTACTTTATAGTACAATTTTTTAATAAAACACATGTTTACCAATAGACCCAAAACACCTTTTAGTTTTCCTGTAATGAAAAGCCAAAAGTAGACAAACGTATATTTAGCAATCAATGACTAATATCTTATGTTATTTGGAAATGATGATACTCAGAGAATTTTATGATTCTAAAATTTATGATTTAGCAAAACTCTAAAGTTTTAAGTCACCAAAAAGAGTTTGGAAGCTGTAACCACCATAACACATAATTATTGTTTAAAGTTCATCTAACATTTATCTTTTTCACAACTATTTACTTGTTCCCAATAATTATTTAGATTGCCTATAAGATATCATAAGACATTAGATAAAATTAGCCATCATTTAAATTACTATTTTTGTTAACCAGTTCTGTAATAGAAATAACATCAGTTTTTTCTTACAAAATTTCATGTAAATTTCATCACCTCTTATACCTTTAAACATAGTTATCATTAAAATTTTTATCAATAGGTCTTGGTCTTCTAATTTTGGACCAGGGAAGCATTCCCTGGTCAGACATTTTAAAACATACTCAGGCAAAGTTGATGTAACCTCTATATAAAATTAGCTCAAACATGCCAACCTTTATAATCTTATCAACACTTACACTTTTACATGTTCTCAATTTAATTGTAACCTGAGTCAAGGTCTTAAGGCTAGTCAAATTTTTCCCTTCTTTTTTTTGGCTTTTTTTCTTAGGTACCAATTAAACAATTATGTGAGAGCTCTCAAAAAAATTTTTTTTTTTTCCCCAATTTAGAAGTTTTCCCAATTTAAAGGATCCGTCGTCTGGCCATTGACGAGTAGGATCTTCATTTGTATATTTATTTTAATAGTGACTCGAACCCATAAGCCTTTTTAAGGAAAGACCCGGAGGTAACTTTCCACGCTTAGAATAAATCTACCATGGACGCAAGAGGCGTCCCTGGTGAGGGCGCAGATGATGTAGCCCCCGTGATCTACAGAATTCACTCCCAAAGATATTCAGAAAAAGTAAAGACCTTCGTTGCACAGGCGGTAAGGATGGTGTAGTGAAAACGGTGTCTCCGGTCTCCCACAATAGTGTGGGACGCCTCCAGTCACAGACCCGCTAATCTGTGACACCAGGCAGGCGATACTGGAATGGGATTTTTCCAGCACTAACAAGCAACGAAGGTTAAGATGACAAAAGCCCTTATGGACTGGGCCCTTTATGACAAACTCCCCTGAGAGCTTGGCACAGCCGGACAAAGAGACAGTTCGGAACCCCAGTCTACTTGACTGGCCACCAAGGTGCACCCCGCTAAATGTACCTTCCGTATGGTGGAGACCAAGGAGAATATTCTCACTGGTCACAAAGCCAAGTTTTCTCAGGACACAGAACAAGACAGAAGGAAAAACCTCATCCAGTTTTTTTTTTTTTTTTCTTATGTGCACAATGACAGCTTTAGCCACGCCTTAGGTCTCTTGGAGCCAGAATAATACCTAGGGGGGAGGTGCCGCGGGGTCGGGGACTGTGTGCTTTACAGAGTACCTCGTCGTTGCACGGACATTTTCTTGCAGTTGGCAGGGGACCTGTGTCATCAACCCCGTTCCGTGACCCAACTTATCCTGTCACGGGAGTCTTCTGAAAGTGGCAAGCGCCCTAATGGCTCTTAACTGCTTGACCCGTGCCCACCAAATTTGTGGCCTTTTTGGCTTCCAAGATGCCCTCAGCAATGGCCTTCACTTCACGTGCATATTAACCTACAGCAAAGTTTGTAGATGCCGGTCTGGTGAGACCCGCAAACTCACCAGTCTGTGGGGCCGGCCCGGAGAGCAGGCTTATAGGGCCTATGCCTGCGTCCTACCCTATGGTATTTCCTTCTTATGACAAAAGACACAGACAAAAGAGAAAAACAGAGACTACCTCTGAGAGGAAAAGGGATCAAGATCAAAACCAAGAATACTCTACCAAATTTAAACCAAGAGTCACTAAAAGCACAAGAAACTAGTTTCCCAAATATTTTCTCCTGCCAATCTAAATTTAGAAAGAGAAAAAATTCTCACCATTTCCTTCCGCCGAACTCCGCAGATAGAGATTCCGGGAGGCTGACATGGTAAGAAGTCTTACCTTTTGCCAGCTTTCATCAGGCGTTCCCGGATCTCACCATTTGCAGTAGTCCAGGGAGAAGGCAAGTCTTCCAGCCAGAGAAGGCAACTTGCCAGCCAGTGTGGATCCTGCCGACTACGCCAAAACTGTTGGGGGAAGAGGGAGAATCTCCCTCTGCCCTTTCCCTTAAGGTTCTTATGGCTGGCCAAATAATTAACAAGACAGGTTAGTAGGAGAAAATAATACCAAGTTTAATAACATGTATACATGGGAGAAAGCAGGGGCACTGCATTTTTCAACACAATAGCAGAAATTCTCGTCTTAAATACCATGTTCAGTCAATGACAAAGGAGGATTTTGGGGGTGAGGGGAGTCAGTTACAGGAGATTACCACTAAAGCACAGTAAACACGAGTAAGGTTATTATGCAGCTTTAAGGCCTCAACTTGCACATTGATAAGCCTCTAGAAATGAGGCCATCCCCCTCTCTTCTCAAAACAGAGAGGGAGATATCTTTATAAATGGAGATTTCCCTTATAAAGGTAAATGATTGTCTGGCAACTCCTCGCAGGGTCATCCAGAGAATGTGGCCAGAGAGACAGAACTTCTGATAAGAGGGGCTTGTTGGTGCCTTTCCTATTGTAATCTCCATCCTACATTATCTTTATAGCCATCATGATAGATCTGTTCCAGGAAGGAGCCACCATGTCAAATTCTTTAGGCAGTTAGTGGGGGAGGTCAAATGTCCCTAGAGAAAACAACCAAGGTAAAGAGATAGATTTCAGGGTGGCCAAATCTTGATCTCCCACAGTACAATGGAATATTGCATGGCAATGAACATGAATAATCTACTTCTACAAGCAACGACATGGATAGTCTCACAGACATAGCATTGAGTGAAAGAAGCTAGACACAAAAAAATGTATTATATGTTTACATTTAAAAAATGTCCCCAACAGGCAAAACAATCTGTGTGTTGGAAGTCAAAATAGTTATTCTCTTTTGGAGGTTGAGGGGAGGGTGATGGCTAGGAGAGTACAGGGAAGCTTCTAATAATATTGTACATCTTTATCTGTGTGGTGGTTACAAAGGTGTGGTTAAATATAAAAATAACTGAGCTGAACACTTAAGATTTTATATACATATAAATTTATATGTTATGCAATACACATCAATAGAAAAAATAAAGAAAAAGAAGATATCACTTCAAGGACAAAGGACATACAACATTTTCCTTTTCATGATTGTATAACAATGACTCTAAATTCAAGTAACAAACCCAATCTAAGCAGATCAGGGTCAAGCTGAAAGAAAGGACTATTGCATGATCCTTCAAACAAAATTCGACAATTTCTATTACTTGCCAATAGATATTTTCGTCTTAAGCAGCCATTGTTCATAGATGCCAATTGTTTTCAGATGAGACAAAAATTTCCTTCCATAGATATATATTGCCTTTCTTAAATCCAGGCACTGCTCTGCAAATAAATTCCCAAGTCATAAAGGAGATCAACATAGCCAACGCACCACCAGTGTCAAAAAATAAATCCAAAATACACATTTCTCTTGCCATGAACCAAATTCAAAATGTTCAGGTTATCTGTAATGAAGCCTGAATGAGTTTTATTCTTTTCTTGATTCAAAACACCAGAGAGACCCTTCACGCCAGCTGGTTGCAGCAGAAGCCAAACACAGAAATAAAACAGCAAATTATAAAGCCACCAGCACTGCCTCCCACTTAAACACTCTGCCCTGTTATCAAATGTCATACTGTTACTCATTCCTGTACCCTCCCCTTGGACTGGCCACCTAACATTTTAATTTCAAGCACTCTATCCAATAATAATAATGAAGTAAACTAAGTTTTCTAAATCTACTCCCTAGATGCAGGCAAAGATATTCTTTAGCTTTACCCACTGTTACCCATATCCTGAGCTAACTTAATTATGGTCACGGATTATTAATACCTTTCTGGCTAATCAGTATCTTTGAGGACCCACCTCAGACAATCCCATGCCTAAGCACATTTAGCCACAGCCATTTTATTTTAGGCCCTTACCCACCTCATTTCTTTAGCAAATTTAGGATGAAAGACAAACAGACAGGGGCCTGCAGGCCATTATCACTATCTATGCTGTTCTGAGCTCTCTGGGACTCAGGTCAGAGACCCCATTATAGTTTCCTTATTGTGAATTAAAGAGGTTATATTTGTTCCTAAAGAGAAGCACATTCATTTATTCATTTTGTGTGTTGGAAGTAGAGCATAAGAAATTTCCCTTTTCCTTCAGTTTAGTATTTCATATTATTGAGGCATAACATAGAGCAGGACCTGCTCTGATCTATATATTGTCTGTATCTACATCAAAAACAATCAAATACAATCCCATATTTTGCAGCATTTGAAAGAATTACAAAATCTTAGCACTGAACATGGTATAAATCACATTATGAAAGAAATTTATAGAGGAAGACATGAAGACTAAAAGAGATCCATGACTTGCTCTAGATCACACCACTGCTCAGTGGGTATTAGGTAGTCTGTCTCTGTGACTTTAGTGTGTAAGAAGAGGTAAACAGAGAAACAAACGGGATAATTTTCTAGCCCCTGGAAAACTAGGTAGTAGAACATTCTCAAAAAAGTTTTCCTGGTAGAGGTGCATAGTAACAATTTTTGAGACAACTGATTTAGACTATACTTCTTTGCCAGCATATTTAGTAGGATATGTTTCATTTATATATACACGTATAAGATTATACATGTACATATTATGTATTACACATGTGTATGATATATGTATGTATATCATGCATATACATGTATTATCACTTTTTGAGAACTGAAAACTCATAAAATCCTCAGAAATTTAAGAAAGCATGCCATTCTAGATTAGAACTTCTTAAGCCAAGACCCAAGAACTTTAGGGGAGCTCAGGAGTTTAAAGGGTCTGTGAACCAGCTGATATTTGTGAGGTATTTTGCATATGCATATATATGTGCATATATGTGTACATTTATGCATTTCTGGAATGTAATGAGATTATAGCTTTTACTAGATTATAGCTTTTATTCTCAAAGGCGTCTTTCATAAGAACAGCTTAAGCATCAGTGTTCTATACTCAAGTTTGTATTATTTCTTTAGGCTCACTCAGCAAAAAGAGCTCCCTTCCTTTTTTTTTTTTTTTAGGCCAAAATATGAACCTCTTGTATAGCATAATCTATATTCTGTACTCTTCAGTGTTAACCTTTTCACATGTAAAATCTGTAAAAATGTGAGTTAGGTCAAGCCCTAATAAAATTAAATTTCCACAGCATAAATCCTCCAAATTTAATTAATCGGTTTTGCTGTGTCCAGTAGAATTCTTTCAAAATTGGTAGTACATGTCTAAACTTGCAAACTATCCCTTAAGGCTCAAATTAATTCATGCAACCTTTGCCAAATGGTATATTTTAATTAACTGTATCACACTGGCACTATTACATGAATTGCTATAAAGAACAAAGTATGTTGATTGCTGCCAAACCTAAACATTTTTCATTTCTAAGTTTGTTGACCTTCTAATAACATTCTCTAAGGATACTATTAAGTTGTCTGCCTTATCCATTTGTTTACTTTTTGTCTTAAATTTTGTCTAAAATGTAGAAGGCAAGGACTGTGTGCGGTAGATAAGTAGACTGGCTCATACTCATCTGTCCCAACTTCTTTCTGCAGTGACTTCCTATACTGCAAAAGACAGAAAGCTAAAAAAAAAAAAAAACTTTTTAAGAACACATTCCATGTAAATTTCCACATGTGACTTATGTTCTTAAATGATATGCATGCAACTTTTTGAATTTGGAATTATGTTAGATGGAGAAAGAAGCAGAGATTGTACAAAGCATCCGTTTTGCTGGTACAGATCTAGCACGTCTGATGAGGCTTTGAAGCCAGTGGTTCTAGCAGTTGCTTTCTGATGTTGGAATTACAGCTAAGTTGCTGAGATCTGCACTCGTCAATTAGGCAAGGCTTCCTTATTCTCCATCTTCTGTATATTTTTATATATTCTGTATATTTTTAAGGTGTACAATGTGATGATTTGATCGCCATCTTTTTTATTGTGACAGAGATGGCAGTCATGAGGGCCAAGCCATTCCAATGGTTTGCAAGGATCCAATTCCTGTATTAAATCCATTTTTGCTGAAAATAGAGTGGTTTCTGTTTTTCACAATTCATTTCTGACTGATAGGTGGGCAACCAATTTTTGCTGACTGACTGAATACAGTTCTAAAAAGCATAAAATACATTGAAAAAAGAAAACAACACTGCAAAGAAAGTTAACTTGTTAGGTTCCCCAGGAAGCAGACTCTAAGACATAAATCTGCACACAGTAAGTTCATGGGCAGGCGCTCTTGGGATGCACACCTGGATTGCACAGTGAGCGAAGTTGAACTGTGATACATTCGCAACAAAGGCATCAGTCGACCATACTAGGGAAGCTCTAGAGCTAAAATTGTTCTTACGAGTTCTTCTGAACCGGGGAGAGTGACAGGCTTTTATATACTTGCATCAACTAGTAATTGGATACAAGCTGAAATCCCCCCAAGGGTGTGATCATGGGTTAGGCCATGCTCTTCTTGAGCTAGGGCAAATCTCAAGAAAGACTTGCTAACTCAATTGAGAGCTGTCAGCCACCAACACTCCCAGCAGCTAGGAAAATGAGTGGCTTAGTTCTGGTAGAAGGTAGGGGTGGATCTGGACGGTGCACTACGGCTGCCACCTCACAAAGATAGAATGAAGGAAAAATAGCCATGTAACTCTGGCCAAGCCTGGATTTGAGTACCATTTCTTCCGCTTACTAGATGTGGGAATCTGGACAAGTCATTTAACTCTCTGAATTCATTTCCTTATCTACAGAAAGATAATAATAATAACATATTATATATATATATAACAACACATGTTAAAGTTTTATTATAATATATGCAAAAGGGCATTGCGATCTTCAGATAATACTATTAAAATTTCAGTTATCGTTTTGCAGAAATTTGGCTTAAAATGATACATTGTGTTTTTAAGTCAGTGCTCACTTAAGCCATACATACACTAAAAATTGGAATTATACAGAGAAAATTACAGAGGAAGAAAATCAAAGAGAAAGACAAAACATGGTTAAGGTATATTTCATTTATTCTTTTCTTCTTACACTTATGAATTTCTCAAATGACATGTTATTGTGAATACATTCTGTGAAAGAGTCAAATGTCATTAGACACGCATGCCATGCAGAGTTTGAACAGGGGTAGACATGACCTTCTTCGACTTTAAAAGAAAATAAACTACCCAACCTTTTTGTGCCAGTGTTGCTATACATCGACAGGCCTGGAAAGGCATTCCAAGCAAGAGTTTTCCGGAGCGAGGTTCCCAAAACTAACCCCCATCCCGCTAAACTTTCCATCACTGTTATGTTGCATGTAATTTTCTCGTTAAAAAAAGACATGAAATTAAAATCACGCTGCCCTGTAAATTTTCAACACACAATCTCCCACAGCTCCACTTATGTTTTAGGATTCAGTGCAGTAATCAAGGTCCTACGATGTATGTGCCAAAGACAGCCCCACAGCAGTGGAAGGGGTGATATTTCATACCACCTACACGACTTCCTTTATCCTTCTTATGACAGCTTCTGTCGTTAGGAAAATCGATGATCACATATTCTTTACTCTCTGTCAAGGGCCAGCTTGGTTCCTCTTCTTCCTCAAGTTGGCAAATAGATAAATAAATCATCTCAGGCTAAAAGTATGACACACCTCCCTTACAAGGTGCCCAACCACTGCTTTAGTGAATATTGTACTCAATCTTCTTGTTCTGATTACCCTCTAGGTAAGCCTTTTTTCCTTTCTTTTTATGAAATAAAATGCCTGTCTAGAAAAGTGTACTTATTAGGAATGTACAGCTCAATGCATTATGTAAGCAATTATAAGATCTATATTAACTCTCTTGTAGCTACTAAGTTCATTCTTAGTTTCTTGAAAGATTTAAAGTCAAACAAGTTAAAAAAACAAATAATGAAACTCACAGTGTATTGAATAGAGCCTCGGAGGGAGCATGGGAGAGCTACAAAGAACGAGATTGAAATGTTTTCAATAGATGACCACCATACCCTAAAGTTGTGGAAAACTAGCCATATTGTATGATGACACACCACAATTGCCTCAAATTGCAAGCTATATCAGTCATCTATTGCTGTGAATTAAACCACCTCAAAACTTAGTGACTTAAAAAAAAACGATGATTTTATTTGCTTATGATTTGAGCTAGGCCTAGCTTGCTGGTTCACTGGCTGGTCTTGTCCGTGGTCAGTCGTGTGGCTACAATCAGCTGATAGGTCGGCTTGGGGCCTCAGCTGGGAAGGCTCACGTCTGCTCCCCGTGGTCTTGTCCTCAAGTGGGCCAGCCCATGCTTCTACATGGCAGCAGTGCTACCAAGAGCAAGACAGCCCAAGTTCCAATTCAGAAGGGCTTTTCACATGTCTGCTGGCATCTCATGTGGTGTGATGTCCACTGGCCAAAGCAAGTCACAAATGCAAGCCCAGATCAATGAGAGAGAGACTACACAAACGCAGCGGTTACCCAGGGGGGGCCATCATTGCAAGAATTTACCCTACAAGCCAACTAAATTCACTAAGGTGGTGTGACCACTGGGAGTCCAAACAAAACTGAGCCACCCACATACGAGGGTCAAACCTATGGCTCTCTTACTAACTAGCTGTGTGACTTCAGAAAGACCACTCTGCGTGTCTCAGATTCCTCTCAGGTATAATGATATAATTATAGAAATAACGAGGGTAAGGGGGGACAATTCTGTGTTAGCACACACAAAAGTTAAGTTTTATAAATTATTAATTGTACAATTAATAAAATAAAAATAAAGAAATTATTAAATTCTTGTGTTTTATGCTAGAAATACCACTGAATTATCTGATTATTTTATCTATTGTTTAGAATTGTAAAATGTGCACATCTTCTACACCACCTAATATATGAATGAGAAACAATGTACAATTTTTCAAAACTTGGGTTATACCGCAAACACCCTATTTAGAGACTTTTATCTTTTCTTATAATATCTTCATGGGATAGAAGCCATAATTTTGGTTCAGATTATGTGCTGCTGTAATTTACCTCAGGACTGCTCCTAATACATATTGCTTTTTACTCAGAGGGCTTTTTATGGAATATAAATAAGTAGCGTCCTTTCAGTTTCAATAGTTGTATAGATAACTGTTACACCATCAGGCTAGCTTACCAAATGAAGTTTATTTTCCTACATTTAAGCCAAAAACTATCCCTCCAAATTCTTAAACTGTACTATACTAGGTAGGGGAGAAGGATATGTTGCAGTAACAAAAAGATGCTCAAGTTAATTTTTAAATAAGTTAGCTGGTTTCTTTCTCAGTGAAGGTTGGACGGGAGGTGGCTCCAGCTCCAGAAATTCAGGAAAATCCACACCTAAACACAAGGCTTCCATGGGTGCTCCAGACGTCAGGGTCTTCAGCCATTAGGAAGGAAAGGGAAAGAGTCAGCACACTGCAAGGGACTTCTCATTAAGTGAAGTGGACATTGGATATATTACTCCCATTTAACCGGTCTAGCTTACCGGTTAGACCTTAACTTCATGGCCACTTCAAGTGACAAGAGAAGCTGAGAAGTATACGCTGGCTGAGGAGCCATTATCCCAGAAAAAACAGGGGAAGAGATTGAGGAAAGGCCAGTATTCTTCACCATCTATGACATCTGAACGTCTAAATTCTTCTTATAAATGGAGATTAAGTGCATTAAGACTTTATTTATATTTCTCTAGATGTTGAACCCCTCAACCATATTTTTAAAACTTCTGTATTAGTTATCAAAAAGTTTAAACTTATAGATTTGAAAGGAAGAAGCAGTCTAGTGTAGGAATTCTCTCAATGATTTTTCTGCAAGGTGGTCATTCAGGTGCTAATTGGATTTTGCCATCGACAGAACTTTCTTATTGCACAATGTTAACCAGTTCAAAAGTCCTCATGTATGCCAACATCTGACTCCTCTTAATTTCTATTTATTTTAGTTCTGCTTGTAGAACAACACAATGTAGTCTCTTTTTTATATGACATCTTATGAATATTTGAAGACCTTATTTCCCTTTAAACTTCTCTTTTTCAGGTTAAATATCTTCTGTAGGTGTGAGAATTTCTGGTATAAATTTGAGAAGGTCTAGAAAGTCTTTTTTTTTTTAATTTTTTCTTTATTGCAGTAACATTGGTTTATAACATTGTATAAATTGCAGGTGTACATCATTATACTTCTATTTCTACATAGATTACATCATGTTCAGCACCCAAATACTAATTACAACCCATCACAACACACATGTGCCAAATTATCCCTTTCGCCCTACTCCCTCTCCCCTTCCCCTCGGGTAACCACCAATCCAATCTCTGTCTCTGTGTGTTTGTTTATTGTTGTTATGTTGTTTATTGTTGTTATTTCCTACTTAATGAAGGAAATCATATGGTATTTGACCTTCTCCCTCTGACTTATTTCACTTTGCATAATACCCTCAATTTCCATCCATGTTGTCACAAATGCCTGGATTTCATCATTTCTTACGGCTGAGTAGTATTCCAGTGTATATATACCACATCTTCTTTATCCATTCGTCCCTTGATGGGCACTTAGGTTGCTTCCAAGTCTTGGCTATTGTGAATAATGATGCAATGAACACAGGGGTGCATGTATCTTTACATATTGGTGTTTGCAAGTTCTTTGGATAAATACCCAGCAGTGGAATAGCTGGATCATATGGTAGTTCTATCTTTGATTTTTTGAGGAATCTCCATACTGTTTTCCACAGTGGCTGCACCAGTTTGCATTCCCACCAGCAGAGTATGAAAGTTCCCTTCTCTCCACATCCTCTCCAACACATGTGGTTTCTTGTCTTGTTAATTAAAGCCATTCTGACAGGCGTGAGGTGATATCTCATTGTAGTTTTGATTTGCATTTCCCTGATAGTTAATGATGTTGAACATCTTTTCATGTGACTGTTGGCCATCTGTATATCTTCTTTGGAGAAATGTCTGTTCAAGTCTTTTGCCCATTTTGTAATTCGGTTGTTAGTTTTTTTGGTGTTGAGATGCATGAGTTCTTTATATATTTTGGAGATTAAGCCCTTATCAGATGTATGGTTTGCAAATATCTTCTCCCAATTGTTAGGTTGTCTTTTCATTTTGTTGATGGTTTCCTTTGCTGTGCAGAAGCTTTTTAGTTTGATGTAGTCCCATTTGTTTATTTTTTCTATTGTTTCTCTTGCCCGGTCAGACATGGTGCTTGAAAATATGTTGCTAAGACCGATGTCAAAGAGCATACTGCCTATGTTTTCTTCTAGAAGTTTCACAGTTTCAGGTCTTACATTCAAGTCTTTAATCCATTTGGAGTTAATTTTTGTGTATGATGTAAGGTAAGGGTCTACTTTCATTTTTTTTGCATGTGGCTGTCCAGTTTTCCCAACACCATTTGTTGAAGAGACTTTCTTTTCTCCATTGTATGTTCTTGGCTCCTTTGTCAAAGATTAGCTGTCCATAGATGTGTGGGTTTATTTCTGGGCTTTTGATTCTATTCCATTGATCTGTGTGTCTGTTTTTGTGCCAGTACCATGCTGTTTTGGTTACTATAGCTTTGTAATATATTTTGAAATCAGGAGTGTGATATCTCCAGCTTTGTTCTCTTTTCTCAGGATTCCTTTAGCTATTTGGGGGCTTTTGTTGTTCCATATAAATTTTGGGATTCTTTGTTCTATTTCTGTGAAAAATCTTGTTGGAACTTTGATAGGGATTGCATTGAATCTATAGATTGCTTTAGGAAGTATGGACATCTTAATTATGTTAATTCTTCCAATCCAAGAGCACAGAATATCTTTCCATTTCTTTGTGTCTTCTTCAATTTCTTTCAGCAATGTTTTATAGTTTTCGGTGTACAGATCTTTCACCTCTTTGGTTAAGTTTATTCCTAGGTATTTTATTCTTTTTGTTGCAATTGTAAATGGGATGGTATTCTTAATTTCTCTTTCTGCTACTTCGTTGTTAGTGTATAGAAATGCAACTGATTTTTGTATGTTGATTTTGTATCCTGCAACTTTACCATATTCGTTTATTACATGTAAAAGTTTTCTGGTGGATTCTTTAGAGTTTTCTATATATAAAATCATGTCATCTGAAAATAGTGAGAGTTTCATTTCTTCCTTTCCAATTTGGATCCCTTTTATTTCTTTTTCTTGTCTGATTGCTCTGGCTAGGACTTCCAGTACTATGTTAAATAGGAGTGGTGACAGTGGGCATCCTTGTCTGGTTCCTGTTCTTAGAGGGATAGCTTTCAGTTTTTCACCACTGAGGATGATATTAGCTGTGGGTTTCTCATATATGGTCTTTATTATGTTGAGGTACTTTCCTTCTACACCCATTTTATTCAGAGTTTTTATCATAAATGGATGCTGTATCTTGTCAAATGCTTTCTCTGCATCTATTGAGGTGATCATGTGATTTTTATTCTTTATTTTATTAATGTGGTGTATTACGTTGACTGATTTGCGAATGTTGAACCGTCCCTGCATACCCAGAATAAATCCCACTTGATCATGGTGTATAATCTTTTTAATGTATTGTTGTATGCGATTTGCTAGTATTTTGTTGAGGATTTTTGCATCAATGTTCATCAGTGATATGGGCCTGTAATTTTCTTTTTTTTGTGTTGTCCTTGTTTGGTTTTGGTATTAGGGTAATGTCAGCGCTGTAGAATGAGTTAGGGAGCTTCCCCTCCCCCCTCAATTTTTTGGAAGAGTTTGAGAATGATAGGTATTAAGTCTTCTTTGAATGTTTGGTAGAATTCAGCAGGGAAGCCGTCTGGTCCTGGACTTTTATTTTGGGGGAGGTTTTTATTACCATTTCAATCTCCTTCCTGGTGATTGGTCTATTCAAATTCTCTATTTCTTCTTGATCCAGTTTTGGAAGGTTGTATGATTCTAAGAATTTATCCATTTCTTCCAGATTATCGAATTTGTTGGCATATGGCTTTTCAAAGTATTCTTTTATAATCTTTTGTATTTCTGAGGTGTCTGTTGTAATTTCTCCTCTTTCACTTCTGATTTTACTTATTTGTGCCTTCTCTCTTTTTCTCTTGGTGAGTCTAGCTAAAGGTTTGTCAATTTTGTTGATCTTTTCAAAGAACCAGCTCTTGGTTTTATTAATTTTTTCTATTGATTTTTTAGTCTCTATTTCATTGATTTCTGCTCTGATTTTTATTATTTCCCTTCTTCTACTGATTTTGGGCTTTGTTTGTTCCTCTTTTTCCAGTTCCTTTAGGTGCATTGTTAGATGGTTTATTTGAGATTTTTCTTGTTTGTTGAGATAGGCCTGTAGTGCTATAAACTTCCCTCTTAGAACCACTTTTGCTGTATCCCATAAATTCTGGCGTGTCGTATTTTCATTTTCATTTGTCACCAGGTATTTTTTGATTTCTTCTTTGATTTCTTCGTTGACCCAGTCATTGTTCAGTAGCATTTTGTTTAATCTCCATGTATTTGTGGCTTTTCTGATTTTCTTCCTATAGTTGATTTCTAGTTTCATACCATTGTGGTCAGAAAAGATGCTTGGTGTTAGTCAAATCTTCTTCAATTTATGGAGACTTCTTTTGTGGCCTAATATGTGATCAATCCTGGAGAATGTTCCATGTGCCTTTGAAAAGAACATGTATTCTTCGGTTTTTGGATGGAATGCTCTGTATATATCTACTAGGTCCATCTGTTCTAGTGTGTCATTTAAGGCCAATGATTCCTTATTGATCTTCTGTTTGGATGATCTATCCGTTGGTGTAAGTGGAGTGTTAAAGTCCCTTACTGTTATTGTGTTACTGTCCATTTTTCTTCTTATGTCTGTTAATAATTGCTTTATATACTTAGGTGCACCTACATTGGGTCCCTAGATATTTACAAGTGTTATATCCTCTTGTTGGATTGTTCCATTGATCATTATGTAATGCCCTTCTTTGTCTCTTTTGACAGTTTTTGTTTGAAAGTCTATTTTGTCTGATATGAGTATTGCTACCCCAGCTTTCTTTTCATTACCATTTGCGTGGAGTATCTTTTTCCATCCCTTCACTTTCAGTTTGTGAGTGTCTTTAGGTCTGAAGTGTGTCTCTTGTATGCAGCATATATATGGGTCTTGTTGTTTTATCCAATCAGCCACCCTATGCCTTTTAATTGGAGCATTTAGTCCATTGACGTTTAAAGTAGCTATTGATAAGTATGTACTTACTGTCATTTTTCAACTTTTTTTTTTCTCAGTGTTTTAGTAGTCCTTCTCTGTCCCTTTCTCCTTCTATACAGAATTGATGGTCTCTTTGGTTTGACCTCTGTCTGAAAGCTCTACTCTTTAACTCCCCTCCTCCCTCATTTTATGTTTTTGATATCATATCTAACCTCTTTTATGTGCATTTGTATCCATTACCCTCTTATCATGGAAATAGATAATTTTTCCTATTTGTGGTCTTCTCTTTTCCCCTTAAATCAGTCCCTTTAACATTTCTTGTAACACTGGTTTCTTGGTGACAAACTCCTTTAATTTTTGCTTGTCTGGGAAATTTTTGATCTCTCCTTCCATTTTGAATGATAACCTTGCTGGGTATTCTTGGCTGTAAGTTTTTTCCTTTTAGCACTTTAAATATATCATGCCACTCTCTTCTAGCTTGTAAGCTTTCTGCTGAGAAGTCAGCTGATAGCCTTATGGGGTTTCCTTTGTATGTAACTTGTCTTTCTCTTGCGGCTTTTAGGATTCTCTCTTTATCTTTAATTCTGGGCATTTTGATACATGTGTCTTGGCGTGGGCTTCTTTGGGTTTATCTTGTTTGGAGGTCTCTGTGCTTCCTGTACATGGATGTCTGCTTCCTTCCTTAGGTTAGGGAAGTTTTTTTTTTTTTTTTTTTCCACAATTAGTGTAGCAGATTTTAATACTGCACTTTCAGTAATTGATAGAACAACTGGACAAAAATTATAAGAATACAGAGGATTTGAACAGCACTATCAACCAACTTAACCTAATTAATGTTTATGGAACACTATATCCTACAACTGCAGAATACACATTCTTTTCTTTTCTTTCATTCTTTTCTTTTCTTTTTTTTTTATGTATTTATTTTTTAATTTTTTGTTTATTGCAGTAACATTGGTTTATAACATTGTAAAAATTTCAGGTGTACATCATTGGACTTCTATTTCTGCATAGATTACATCATGTTCACCACCAAAATACTAATTACAACCCCTCACCACACACACATGTGCCAAATTATCCCTTTCACCCTCCTCCCTCCCCCCTTCCCCTCTGGTAACCACCAATCCAATCTCTGTCTCTGTGTGTTTGTTTATTGTTGTTATTATCTACTACTTAATGAAGGAAATCATACGGTATTTGACCTTCTCCCTCTGACTTATTTCACTTTGCATAATACCCTCAATGTCCATCCATGTTGTCACAAATGCCTGGATTTCATCATTTCTTACGGCTGAGTAGTATTCCAGTGTGTATAGATACCACAGCTTCTTTATCCATTCGTCCCTTGATGGGCACTTAGGTTGCTTCCAAGTCTTGGCTATTGTGAATAATGCTGCAATGAACACAGGGGTGCATGTACCTTTGCAAATTGGTGTTTTCAAGTTCTTTGGATAAATACCCAACAGTGGAATAGCTGGATCATACGGTAGTTCTATCCTTGATTTTTTGAGGAATCTCCATACTGTTTTCCATAGTGGCTGCACCAGTTTGCACTCCTACCAGCAGTGTATGAGAGTTCCCTTCTCTCCACATCCTCTCCAACACATGTTGTTTCTTGTCTTGTTAATTATAGCCATTCTGACGGGCGTGAGGTGATATCTCATTGTAGTTTTGATTTGCATTTCCCTGATAGTTAGTGGTTTTGAACATCTTTTCATGTGTCTGTTGGCCATCTGTATATCTTCTTTGGAGAAATGTCTGTTCAGGTCTTTTGCCCATTTTTTAATTGGGTTGGTAGTTTTTTTGTTGTTGAGATGCATGAGTTCTTTATATATTTTGGAGATTAAGCCCTTATCAGATGTATGGTTTGCAAATATCTTCTCCCAATTGTTAGGTTGTCTTTTCGTTTTGTTGATGGTTTCCTTTGCTGTGCAGAAGCTTTTTAGTTTGATGTAGTCCCATTTGTTTATTTTTTCTATTGTTTCTCTTGCCCGGTCAGATGTGGTGTTTGAAAAGATGGTGCTAAGACCGATGTCGAAGAGCGTACTGCCTATGTTTTCTCCTAGAAGTTTCATAGTTTCAGGTCTTACATTCAAGGGAAGTTTTCATCTATTATTTCTTGAAATAGATTCTCTGCCCCTTTGTCTTGCTCTTCTCCTTCTGGGACACCTATAACACGGATGTTAGTGCACTTGATGTTGTCCCAGAGGTCCCTTAGACTGTCCTCACTCTTTTTAATTCTTTTCTCTTTTATCTGTTCAGCTTGTGTAATTTCTTCTAGTCTTTTGTCCAGCTCGCAGATCCGTTCTTCTGTATCCTCTACTCTGCTTTTGAGTCCTTCTAGTGAATTTTTCATTTCCAGTATTGTATTCTTCATTTCTGATTGGTTCTTTTTTATATCTTCCATTTCTTTGTTGACATTCTCACTGAGTTCATCTATTCTTCTCCCCAGATCAGTGAGCATCCTTAACACTCTTTGTTTGAACTCTCTGTCAGGTAGGTTGCTCATTTCTGTTTCACTTAGTTCCTTTTCTGGGGTTTTGTCCTGTTCCCTTACATGGAATGTATTCCGTTGCCTCCTCATTTTACCTCTTTCTCTGTGCTTGTGTCTGCGTATTAGGTAGGTCAGCTATGTCTCCTGCTCTTGAATAGATGACCTTATATAAGTGATGCCTTAGGAGACCTGCAGTGTGCTTCCCTCAGTTCTCAATTTTCAAGGGGTGACCCCTATGTGGGCTACGTGTGTCCTTCTGTTGTGGCCTATTTGCTCTCCCTATAGGTGCCCAGGGAGGCTGAGTTATGCTCCTGGCCAGCTGTTGCGATGCTCAGCTGCTTGTAATTGTTGTTGGCCCTTCGGTCTCTTTATCTGTTGTGGGGATCCCCAGCACAGTTGGCTGCAATTTCTAATACCACATTTGTGTTGAAGTGTTTCTTTTAAGTGAGTCGGCCCCCAGCCTTGCAGGTTGTTAGGCTCAGGGGCTTACAACTGCTATAAGCCTCCAACCTTTAGGTCTCTTGTCAGCTCTCTGAGGATTGTAGCTGGGTGGGGCTGGCCTCAGGCACTGGAGCACCCAATTGTTTCAAGCTTTGGAAGGTGCGGCAAGCCCCCTATGTGGGTCTTTGAGAAGCACAAGTCTTCTGCAGCTGACAAGCCCTGCTGCCCACAGGTGCACACACACAGTCAACACAGTCCTGCCCTGTGTGCACGCCCCGACCTCCTGAAGTGAACCCAGTCTCTCCACAGTGGGAGCCCCACACACTCCACCACCACCCCACACTCTCCACCCACTCCTTGTGCACACCCCGTCCCACTGAAGTGGGCTCAGTTGCCAGGCTGCAGAGAATCCAGTCACCAATCTATGCAGGCCCACAAGTTGCCTGAGGGCTTGTTGTTGGGTGGGACCAGTCTCTAGGGTGGGCAGCCTGCCCTGGCTGAGCTGGATTAAATCGGTGCTCTAGTTTGTGGGACAGACCTGGGCTAATAGGCCCCAGGGAGAACTCCAATGGCTTCTGTGTCAGCACGCCCACACCAGGCCACAACAACGGCCGTCGCCAATGTCCCAGTCCCTGGAGAGGTCTCACCTCTCACCGAGATGCACTCAGGGCCTATTAGGTGAGTCTCTTGTCACCACAGCACTGTGCACCTTTCTTTCTGGTGATTTTAGGATGCTTTCTGAAACAGGTGAGTTTGTGCGCGGGCCCTATAAGAGCTGGTTTTAATTGCTTTGTGAACCAGCTTTTCTGGGGGTGCCCCCCAATGTTTTAGTAGCAGGCAAAGTCAGATATTTTGCCACTCGTCTCGATTGTGCTGGGTCCACAAAATGCCCACAGTGGGGGCGCTCCCCTGCTCAGGGCCCCGCTCTTCTGGGGAGGGCTGCAGACCTGTGGGCAGCTCCTGGGCAGCCGTGAGGTGCTGCAGCTTGTGAAGGTGGCATTTTTCCTCTCCAGAAGGGAGTTTCTGCCTCTTCCACCTCAATCAGCATTGTCCTTTGTTGTAGGAGTTCCTCATATCCAGTTTTCAGTTCTGTCTCAGGAGTAATTTTTCCACGAATAGTTATAAATTAGTTGTGTCTGCGGGAGGAGGTGAGTTCAGAGTCTGCCTACGCCGCCATCTTGACTTCTCTCCCTCTAGAAAGTCTTCTATATTCTACCTGGAGATGTATACTTTGGAGAAGAAATAAAGCAGATGTTTGAAAATGTTGAAGCAGTAATATTTCTCCAAAGAATACTGAATATTTATTTTTAAATGATACTTTACTTCCTAATAGTTTCCTCACAGTTTAAGACAGTGGTTACTCAAGTGTGGTCCCCAGACCAGTAGCGTCAGTAGCACTTGGGAACTTTTTAGAAAAGCAGAATGAAAATGCTTGGGCCCAGACTCAGGTTTACTGAATCAGATTCTCTAGGGGCCGTGTCCTGCAATCTTTGCTTTACCACAAGCTTCGGCATGATAACATGGAGAAACATGGAACTAAGGATATAGGAATAAGCTATGTGCACTGATCGTTTTGATGTAGGCAGGCAGAAAATACTAGTTAAATTGCTAGTGATATACTCATGTATTTACTAGAAAATAATAATTACTTCTTTATTTACTAAATAAAGTAAGCCATCTTTTTTTAAACATATGTAAATTTTAGGTTGCCTTGCCTCTTAGGTAATGATGGTAATAATCACATCTCCTGGATTCAATGAGCAGTTATAACAGTGTCTAGGAGGTTTCCTGATGATAATTTTCCTTGCTTTAATTGTTCTGTAAATATAATGGCTGTAATGAGTAAGCAGAGAGAGAAGCCAGCTGAAAGGAACACTGTGCTTTTTGTAATCCTCTTTCCTGATTTCCATTTGCTTGGCTTTATTTTCCAGTTGGAAATGGTGAAGTCCTCAATATTTTCTGAAAGCCAGAAACAGTGTTTACATGACCTACATAATTTACATGGTAAATTCCACCTCATGAGTGACTAAATTTTAGCTTCAGAAACAATATTGTCTTCGAGTTTTCAAACAGGAAAAGCCACCTTTAAACCTGGCTAAAGACCGCAGAGTTTTTCATTAGATCTTGATAGTGTTAACAGATTTTTTTTTAAATGATTAATTTTAATATATTGATTTAAATGATGATTCGTTTAAGTTTCAATAAGCCTTTGATTATCTGCTGTGTACCAGGAACTGATTCATGCCACCAGTGAAACCAGAGCACTCTTCTCCCTTTTCTGTGGTCTTTAAACCTGACCACTGTACCACTCTCACTACCTTTCGAAAAGATTTGGACATCTGTGAATTTCTGGAGAAATTGGAGGTATGATAGAGATAATACAGGACATTGCAACCCAGGAAAATCAGCATGCAAGAAAGTAGTTTGACCTAAAAGAAAATTAGCAGACAAATATGAATTTATGTGAAAAACATTTACTTCCACTAATTTTGGGCTTCTAATTAGGCTTATATTTTCACATAATTTCTAGGTTAATATGAGTTATTACTAAACATTATAAAGAAGAGAGACCCTAAAAAACTTGAATTCCAATAAGCATAGTGGTGAGTATTAAAGAAACCACATGGTAACTCATCTTAAAATACTTAGAAAGGGCAGCAGAGTATAATGGACATAAGCCTAGTTTTTGGATTTACACTGAACTGAGTTGCGTCCAAAATCAACCCAAGCATGCCAACTTTGGATAGTTTATTTAAACTTACTGGATACAACTCCAAATTCAATTTCTAGTTATATTCCCTATGACAAATTAATTGTTCTCTTGGAACAGTGTCCTCATTTGTAAGATAATTATTAAAATATCTACCTCGCAGAGTTTTTGTAAATAGTAAATGTGATTATGTAAGTATAGCAGAACAAGATCCCTGTACTATGTACCTTTCACCTCTATCCTCAATCCTAGTTGACTGAAATGATGCTATGTGAGCTGATCAATATTAGCAAGAAAGAGGCCTCTCCATGCAGAATACTCCAATTTTCCTCCTGTAATGGAGACAAGTAAGATTATTTTCTCTATATCAGATATAAAAGTCACTATCTCTCTCTCTCTTTCTCTCTTTGTCACAATGAACATCTAGATACCCATCTTAGCATCAAGTAGGTCTGAAGGAAGTCTTATTGGGACAATAACAAAATTCTAAGGCATCCTCTGGACTCCAAGCATGTTCCTGATAACCTAGATGGTTGCATGCTGTCTGATAATGTATTACACTTGCACACCCACTCAGATGTGGCAGGGACACATGTCAAGAAACCAAGTTCCAGCAAAGTGCTAGTCACAATGTAAACATACAAAGAAGTAGTTGGTCATGTTGCAGCTGATCTTATAGACTCGGAGGCTTGTCTGACAGAAAAAGAGAGAAAGTATTGCTCCCAAGCACGTTTCTTCCTCAAGCACTGCAGTGCAGCACAGACAGATCCTGGGTGAGAGTGGGGATGAGGAGAGTGGATGTACAGACGGAAGCTTTTCTGAAGATTTCTCATTGGCCCCTTACAAATAGGGCAAACCACAGGTCACTTCTGCTTTCCCCCAAGGCAAATGTTAGGGGAGTTTACTCTGGGAAGCATTTTATCCTAAAAATTTCACACTTCAGAATTATTATTAATTGTATTTTTGCCCTGACAAAGACACAAACATAAATCCGTAGTATGATTTACCCATAAAAAATTTCCAAAGTCTGGAGAAATAAAGGAATAGAGTGTGCAAGGGTCTCACATGTTGTGCGTGTTCTTGTAGGAAGTTCTCAGCAAATCGTAGCTCTCACAGCACAGAGAGATCACAGCTCTCGGTCACATCTCCGGAAACTTACTTATCATCTTTGAGCCTCAGTTTCCTCACCTAAAAACGGAGAATAATAAAGAGAATAAAATCCACTTTACAATATCGCAGGAAGGAAAACACGTCATTTAAAACAAAAGAACCTTACTCTTTCGATTCTGCTTTCCAATAGGATGGCATATTTTTTTGTCCCTAACAGATGCTGGAGGAGAGAGACACCATTTCTAAGAATTTAATTATCTTAAGGAAGGACTATAATTTTAATGCTTCTAGAAATGCTTTATGCCAATAAAGTGTGGAGGAACAACAGGAAGTGCTCTTTGCTTTAGAAAGTCCCTAAAAGAGCTTTTGGGTATGTAAAATAGACCCTGAAACAGTTTGAAGTAGAGAGTTAAAAGCTTAAAATTTGTTTTAATGCCAGCTACTTCAGACCCTCGTGTTCCAGTATAAGACCAAAGACAAACTGATTTCACAGTAACCCTATAAGGACACGCATGTTCCAAAAAACAAGACCATTGGCTGTTTCAGCAAATTTCTGGGTTTATAAGATCTTTCTTCCTAACTTCTGCCCTAATACCATCCAGTGACTAACACCTCAACCCTCAAAACTCTATAAAAACCCTTCCCTAACTCTCGCTTTTTGAGATACTCCTTCAAACTGAAACTTTCTTTGCTCAGGAAGTTCCATATCAAACCACTTGCCCTGGAGGTGGCTGTAAGAGAGCTTTGACAAATTCTAGATGAGAAAAAAGCAAGTTTTTAACGGACAGTGGCAGACTAGTAAAGGAGGAGGAAATCTAGGAAGAGACACAGGGTCCGTTAACATGAAGGGTGGGAGTGGAGACCCAGTAAGAAATTCCCAAGGTTGGAAAAAAGCAAAGACATTTTCTGATTGGCAAGCTAATATTGAATATTTAATACACTGCTGGCTTGTAACATCAACCCACTCTGTTTATTCCAACTTTTTGGAAAGTTCTGCTATGCACCGTACCTCGTTATTACCGATCTACTCTCTGGATAAATTAAATAGATAGTGAGTAGGGACAAATGGGGGTCTGTGTCTCACATTTAGTTTGACATGGTGCAGAGAGATAAGAACTCTAGCCAAAGGGAGTGAAATATTTTTCCAGTTTTACTGAGATATAATTGACATGTAACCTTGTGTAAGTTTGAGGTATACAATGTTATGATTCGATACATGTATATATTGTGAAAGGATTACCGCAACAAGATTAGTTAATACATCCATCACCTCACATAATTACCATTTTTATGTGTGGGGTGACAACATTTAAGATCTACTCTCTCATCAATTCATGTCTATAATACAGTTTTGTTAACTATCGTCACCATGCTATACATTAGATCCCAGAACTTATTCATTTTATAATTAGAAGTTTGTACCCTTTGGCCAACATCTCCCCATTTCCTCTACTCCCTAGCCTCTGACAGCCATCATTCGACTCAGGGAGCAAAATCTTAGAGAGGAAGTCAATAATTCAACAAAAGGAAAAAGGCATTTAATCCAAAAGATAATTAAATAAATGAAATTCCCTGATAACCCACAAGGATATTGAAGGAATGCTGTATTTTTCAAATTGCCAAGAGTGTATTCTATAGTTATTTTATTTCATATATTAAAAGAAAGGGTAATCCCAGAAGGTCAGAGACTTTAGGGACACCCAGGCTGCCGACATCTGTACCACTGCCACGTGAACATTAAGTGGAGTAACACTAGCAAAGAAAGAAACATAAATCTTGGCTATTATTACAAATAATAATAATTACTTGGTCCTTGACACCAAAGTATTTGAGTAAATTAGTAGAGAGAAGTATGGTAGAAAAGAAGAAAATAAAAGAAGGGCGGTATATTAGTTCCCCATTGTTGCTGTAATAAATTACCACAAATTTAGTGGCTTAACGCAATACGAATTTATTATTTTACAGTTCTGGAGGTCAGAAGTCTGAAATCAGTTTTACTGGGCTAAACTCAAAGTGTCAGCAGGGCTGTGATCCTTCTGGAAACTCCAGGGGAGAATCTTCTTCCTTGCCTTTTATCAGCTTACAGAGGCCACCTGCACTCATCAGCTCTTAGTCCCGTCACTCGAACCTCTGCTTCTGTCATCACCTCTCTCTCTCTGACCCTGATACTTCTGCCTCTCTCTTATAAGGACCCTTATGATTACACTTGGCACCCCTTGGATTATCCGGGATAAACTTCCCATCTCAAGACCCTTCATCATATCTACAAAGTCCCTTTTCCCATGTAAGGTAACACAATGACAGGTTTCTAGTATGAGGATGGAGACAGCTTTGGGAGGCTATCATTCTGCCTACTGCGAGGGGTGTAAAGATGAATGCATAAAGATAACAGGACTGAAAAGTGTGAAGGCCCGTGGGAGAAGCAGCAGGTAGTGATGTGTGCATGTGCACATCTGTGTAAAACTCAGGAAGGTTAGGGAAGATGAGGACAATGGAATTCTTCTCGATGCTGGTCTTGTCATTCAAGAGGCAGGATGTAGTAGAAACTGCATTCAGTTGGAAGAATTGCTTTGAGTTTAAATCCTACCTCATTCTGGCTTTCTGGTATTGAGTGAACCATTTACCCTCACTGAAAAATCAGAGTGAACTTTCCTCGAGTGTGTACTACGTGCAGCCATCATACAAACAAATGTTTCACCTGCACCCTCTCACTTACTCTTTGTCACGCCTGGAAAGATTGGTCCCATTGTAAAATGAAGAATCTGAGACTCTAGATTAGCATCATTGTCCAAAGTTACTGAAAATTAACCTAGTTAATAAATTCACTCTTGGTTTCTTTATCATTGAAATAAGGGTATGAATAATGCCTACCTCATAGGCTTGCTGTGAGAATTAATATGTTTCAGGAGCACTTTGTAAGCTGTTATAAAATTAAACGGTGATACAAAATTATAGTCTTTAACTTCTTTGGGGATTAAATGAAGCAACACGTAAATTATCGTAGCTGGTTCCTGATACATAGTAAGTACTAAAAATCTTATTTGCCTTACCCTCATACTTTCTTTATTTGTAGAAAAAGAAAAAGATTATTTTCAGAGTGGCGGATGTGTTGGACATTGGAGTGGCATATGCAATTGCACATTCTTCTTGCCCAAATGTGAAAGTCACATGTAGACTCTCTGGATACAGTATTTCTCTCTTCTCTTATTTCACCTTCTTTATTTCTAGCTGATCTTCCCTGCCAGCCCTAAGGAATTAGGAGAGTGTGAACTTAGCGGGCAGGACAAGTGCATATCCATGAAGTGTGACTTGGAAGGGAAGGGAACGAAGGTAGCAATTAAACTATCCCACTTAGCAAACAAAATCACTTCCACTGCTCACCTTCCCTGCCTCTTAGGCATTTGCATTTTCATGATAACGTGCAAATTATTGGGTCAGCTATTTATACCATAAGGTAAAAAGGTTTCTAGTACAGAAATTTATTTCTAAAAATTCCAAGAGATGGTGAAGCAGAGATGACTTAAATTCTGCTTTGTACTTTTGCAACTGCATCATCAGTTCCTTAATGGATTAAATAAGCTTTAATGCATTAGCCAAGGAACTTATCCTATTTTGGCAATATTTCATCACCAACATCACATGTATCATTAGTTAATAATTTTCTGTGTTCCAAAAACAGAACCAGTACTTTGTAAATGTTTCATTTAAAAACCACAAAACAACTCCATGAGGTACCATTATCTCCAAATTCACTTCTAACATCCAAGCCAATTATTTTAATCATTAATATTTACTGACATTTCTCTAGTGAGCTAAAGACTGCAAAGGAAAAATGGGCATATAGATGTTACATATCATCATTTCAGCCTCCAAAATTATTAGTCTGGAATTTACCTATTTTATTCTTCTCATTTGGGCATATGCAACAGCATTCCTACTTGAGATTAAATTTTTATCTAGTTTTGACTCCTTTAAGTTGGATAGAATAAGGTTGTTTCCCTTTGAAAAAAGTGTTCTATGGAAAAGATTTCAAGATTACTTCTTTTTTTGTTTTCTATGGAGAATGATAAATCTTGAGGTTCAGAAATGTGGAGCTCATTCCTGAGAATATTGCCACAAATGACATCCCGGCTCCAAAAGTCCCAGGTCCAGGAACCAGAAGAAGGTCAGAAGAAGAACCACAGAGATGAACATCAAGAGAACGGTGAAGAGAACTGACTCCAGCTCTCTAGACTGGAAGATAGTTCACCTGGACAGGTTGCCCCCCAGGAAAGAATAAATATTGTCTTACATACGCCTTATAGCCTAGGCCAGCAATTGCCCTGAAATCCTGAGTGTAGAAGCAGCATCTTCTTACCAGTGCTTTAAGTCTGAGCACTCTTAACTATTCAGTCATTCTGTGGGTACACTTTCTTTTCTACCCCTGGGCTCAGAGGACACCACTGGACGTCAAGTGAGGTAAGGAGGAAGGCAATTCTGTGTCTGTACACTGGGGCTGAACTGAAACCAGATGAGACACCTTGAGCAGGTGTGGGAGGGGAGTGAACACGGACATTTGTCATACGTAGGAAATACTGGCTGTTTTGCCCTTGGGCCTCCATTTCCCCTCTAGCATTGACAGGAAGCTCATTTGCTTTGGGGGATTATTCACTCCCTGCCCAACCGTCAAATTGGAGAAGGCGACAAGAGCTACAAAGACCCACAATGACATTTTTCTAAGCCTCTAATTTATGCTTTGTCTAAAACTAGCCTTAATCGTGAGCTTTCAGTTATTTAAACCAATAATTTCACTTTTCAATTCAGCTTGAATTGCTTTTTCTGTAATTTACCTCTAAAAGAGATTTTGAACTGATACGTATAGCATTTCCTTGGTTATTAAGTGTCATACTCTTGAACAGTCCGTAATCTGGTGTGTATTTTAGAACTGAACTTTGCAAGGGTCTTCCATTTAAACACTGAAATTCCTCCAAACATGACGCCTTAATAAACATATAAAATACAGACAGAGGCAAAAATTTTGTTAGATACTCCCCAGAGTCTATTCACCACTCACTTACTCTCGCTGCCCATTGTTTTGGGTTCTTTTCTCCCTTGGCTCTTCATAACTTTGTTTTCTGAATCTGCTTTTGGTCTTTAATTTGGCAGCTTGTTAACCTTCCCCTCTTTGGTTTAGCTCAATTCTGAACTCTGGATGTACTGTATTCATGCAGTGTCTGGAAAGTAAACTCCTTTGGCTGATTTTGGTATAGCTAATGTCCAGTCTCCTCATTGCCCTCTAACCATTAACAATAAATTCTTTCTAGAGAGGAGGATTTCTTCATTGAATTTTATAGGTGTGCCGTGTTCTTATGGAAAGATTTCATTGTTAATTTAGAAACACGCAATTTTATATGCCAAGGAAAGTTTAGAGATCATTGTATACATTTCTTATTGTAATGGAGAGGAATCTAAAGTTCAGAACAATTGTGTGGCTTGTCGAGATCACAAAATTAGTTATAGTTATCACCAATCATTACCGAAAGTGGTTTAACTGTTCTTAAAATGTTATCTATGTCCTTTAATAACAATATAAACAACAATGAAGTACTAACTGGGAGCAGGGAAGTTCTCTGTCTTGAATACATCTGGGAGTGAATAACTGATTGAATCGTCACTGTAAGTGGAAGCTCTTTTTCTGGGAACACTTTGTAATACCATCTATACAGTGTTTTGACAGAGAAATTTAGTGATGTTCAGAACTGGTTTAAATAGTCCAAACTTGATGGGTAATCTTGTTAGGACCTTCTGACTTGTCTTCCACTTTCTTCTGCTCATATTATTTTCTGCCTAAAATAAGGACTTTATAACTAGGACTGACTTGGAACTGTTCCTCAAGTAATTATCACTTCCTTGAATTTCTTTCCCTAATATCTAATCCCTATTCAAGCAGAACTGTTAACTCACTAAAAGCATGATTTTTCCATATTTATCTACATTCTATTTAACTTTTTGATTCATTTAAAAGAGCCTCTGGGGGAATAATAGAGGAACAAGCTCAGGAAAAAAAATTTCTGGCCATGTCTATGGAAAGTGAGGGGAAAGTGTGAAAATGTTCATCATCCTCTCAAAGCAAAGCTATCCAGCTATCCTTTTTCTGATTAAAACCTGGGGCAAGTCTTGGCCTCAAAACTTAAGAATTCTGTGTCTCTGACCAATTGCTCCACCTGTGCTCTGAATTACATCCCAATCTTTTCTCAGAAACTAGACAAAATTCCTTTCCTATATCTCTTATCTCTCATTCCTTACCTGATCCTTCCAATTGGCATTTAAGTTGATCAACCTTTTTGAACCTGAAAATCAAACACTTACCAAAAAAACACTAATGGAAACAAAATAACCAAATTCTCTTCCCCCAATTATTATCCCTTGTCTGCCTCCTTCCCTTTATAGCCAAATTTCCTGAAATAACTATGCACTCTATCCAATCTTTTCACCTCCTGCTTACTTCTCAACACTCTCATTGGCTTCTGTCTCCATCACTCCACTGACTTCATTTTCTCCCTACAGTCATCAATGACCTCCATATTGCTAAACGTTATTGAAACACTTTTGTCTGAATATTATGAGAGTTCTTAAACTACCTATTGTACAGTTAATCACTCCTTCTGGGACATCATCTGTTTTGGTTTCCCCCCTGTATTTCTGACTCTTCCTTCTAAGTCATCTTTTTTTTTTAATTTTTTGTTTATTGCAGTAACATTGGTTTATGACATTGTAAAATTTCAGTTGTACATCCTTGTACTTCTATTTCTGCATAGATTACATCATGTTCACCATCAAAATACTAATTACAACCCATCACCACACACACATCATCTTTGCTGGTTAATATAGATCCATGAGGCCTTAATCACGGTTCCCGTTTTTATAAAATGGCAACCACTCCATTTATTTACCAGAATTGTTGTAATAAATAAAAGAGACATTATACAGGAAAGTCCCTAGCACAAAATCATAGATCACAATAGATCTTCAAACGTTATTAAAGAATTGTTAGGTAGACACAAAGATTTATTATTATATTATATGATGCCTCAATTGGCAACACTGTCCACTTTGCAAATGAACTCTCGGTCTAGGAACAGCCATTCTCTATGATTAATAAAAATATATAGTCACAACCAACATATTTTGATCAATTCAACCATTTCAGGACAGATAAATAGTATGCCTTTATAATTATAAAAACTCATAAACTGGGAGTCAGGACAAAAGTTCTTCAAATAATAAGTTCTTACATTAATTCAAAATATGGTTTGTAAAAATTGATATAAATAAAACTAGTTTTGAAAAAAATAGCTAAGACCTAATTTTGGACTTGAGGATTCTAGTGGGATGGGGTAACCATTTTTTCTCTACAGAAAATTTTTTTACTTCTCTGTCTTTGATAACATATGCTGCCCCTGTGGACCAAGAGGTAGGATAATTGACTCAAGGTTGAGCGGTCATAGACTATAACTCCCCTTATCCTCAAAGATGGTTATAATAGTCCAAATGGTGGCAATAAATTATCCTCTTTTCTGGTATTAATGTCCCTGTATCATTCCCTCCCCTTAAGGTTGGGAAGGAACTGTGACATGATTTTAACCAATAGAATATGGCAAAGGTTATGGGATGTCACTTTCATGATTATATTACATAAGATTATAACTTCCATCTTGCTAGAACACTCCCTATTGACTCTCTCCCTTGCTTGCTTTGATGAAGTAAATCACCATATGGCAAGGCCCACAAAGCAAGGAAATGAGAGTGGCCTCCTTTAGTCAGACAGCAAGAAACTGAGGCCCTCAGTCCAACAGACTTCAAGGAAGTGAATCCAGCCAACAACCCTGTGTGCTTCCAAGTGCATCCTTCTCCAGCTGAGCTTTCAAATGACAACACAGCCCTGGCTGACACCTTCATTGCGGTCTTGCAATGGACTCGGAAGCAAAAAAATCCAACTTTTGGATGCCATGCCTGGATTCTTGACCCACAGAAACTGAAATAATAAATTTGTATTATTTTAATCAGCTAAGTTTGTGGTAACACAAACAACATGTGAGTAAATCAAAGCTCTTCTCTGAAATATGGGTAGTAGGAGAGTGAAGCTCTCTTTCTCTGGGGTTAGGAAACCTTGCATTTATAGAGTCCCCACATGAGAAGAATGTCTATTTACAATAGAAGATATTAAATCCCACATTAAAATGTAGAAGATACAAGTGGAGAGATGAAAGGGAAAGGGTAGAGGGAAAAAGAGAAAAAAAAAGCCAATAGCCCTAAAACCCAAGTACCTTGATTCTTCCGAGTATCATGTATACATCATGTACCACGTATCATGATTCTTCCAGTGTTTTTTCATTGTTGATTCCGTGACAAATCTTCCCAGCATTTTTCCAGTTTCACAAGTCAACAAACCTATTATATTGCTTAAGCTAGTTTGAACTGAGTTTCTATCACTTGAAACCAAAATCTTACCAAAAGGTGCGGAGGGGCTAATGAAGAAAAAATAGGATGTTCTTCCAAATTTTATAACTATTCTCAAAGTTAGTGTATTTACATGAGGTCAGAAAGTCTTACATATTACTGTTCCCTTAAGAACAAGTTATTGTCTAGGCAATTCTATCACTTATGGCTATAGGTATCAGTTAAAATATCTTTCTCTATACTTCTGTTTTCTCTTCAGAAAATGAAGATAATATTACTTGATAGGATTACTATAAGGATAAAATCAGTACATATCAATGTCAGAGGCAAAACGATAACTCAATATATATTAGCTGCTGTTATTAATATTGTTATTATTGCTGTCCCCTCTAAGAGTGCCAAAAAAGGATTCTCTCCGCTGGAAGCGTAGAGTTTACTGAAGATTAGGGAGTTAGTGTGGAAATTGGTGAATATTGTGACGTCTGTTACTCTTTCATTCTTTGTGGTAAGTTGTGGGCAAGTGACAAGAGGATTTTATATTGGACCTGAGACTCAGGTCAGAGTAGCGGGAATTAAATTAGAATTTGCATGTTTAGCAATCACCATTTTCTGCATAGAACATTAGGGTGTATGATTTGAGGACTTCAACATAAAACTCTTTTAGATTGGGGGTAGAATCTGAGGTATCATGAATATAATGAATCTTTATTGTGGAACTTCCTCCAGCAATGTATTTGTTTATATATCTACAAAACTTCCACCCTCTCTGAGATGGATATAAAGCCCATCAATTATATCCTCCCTGCTGTTCCTATGTAAGAAGGAGTCCATTGGTACAATAACTAATTATTTATATTAAAAACAGTTCATCAAAGAGAAATTTTGCAAAAATTCATTCAGAAGGAAATACTTTCCAATTAGTTTTGTTTTAGCAGGCCGGCATAATCCTAATACCAAAATCTGATAAAGAAATTACCAAATATATTTATATAGACATATATATTAAAAAAGACTATTATAGATCAATAGCCTCTATAAATATAAAAAAATAATAAAATATCATCAACGTGAATCCAACAATATATAAAACATTTAATACATTATGACTAAGCAAGATTTATGCCAAGGATTCAGGTTGGCTTAATTTTCAAAAATCAATCAGTACAATTCACCATATTAATCAAAAGAGGAAGAAAAACCATATGATCATTTCAGTAGATGCAGAAAAAGCATTTAACAAAATTCAACACCATTTATGATAAAAATTATCAACAAACTAGAAATAGAAGGGAGTTTCCTTAATCTGATAAAGGATATCTATGAAAAAATCTATAATATCATATGTAATGGTGAAATATTCAACTCTTTATTTTTAATTTGGAAAAAGACAAGGACTCCACTCTCCTCTCTACACGTGTATTCACATTGTACTAAAGGTCCAGCTATTACAATAGGGCAATAAAAAGAAATGAATATAAAGACTGGAAATGAAGTATTGTCATCTCAATTTGCAGAAAACCCGATTGTTAATGTAGAAAATTCTAAATAATCTATAAAACAAGTATTGGAACTGAAAAATTTTAAAAGAAGAAAAACAAACATGGAGGATGTATACTACTAATTCCAAGACTTACTACAAAGCTACGGTAATGCAGACTGTGTGGTACAGGTTAAAGGATACACATATGTAGAAATAAAGCAGTTAACAGGATAGAGTCTAGAAATAAAACAGCACATAGACAGTCAACTGATCAACAAAATCACCCAAAGCAATTCAATGAGGAATAACAAAATCTTTTCAACAAGTGGTGCTAGAACAATTGGATATTCACGTGGGGGGAAAAGTTCACCATTATGTCACATAAGTCACTAGAATGAATTTAAAATGAACCATAGATATAAGTATAAAAACTAACTATAAAACTTGTAGAAGAAAACATTGGTGAAAATCTTTTTGACTGTGGGATAGGTAGAAAGATCTTAGGACACAAAGAGCAGAACCATAAAAAATGATAAATTGAGCTTTAACAAAATTAGAATCTTTTGCTCTTTGAAAGACATTGTTAAGCAAATAAAAAGATAAGCCATGGATGGGAAGAGAGCATTTGCAAAACTCATAGGATACAGAACTTGTACCTAGACTATACAAAGAATTCTTACAACTCAAAAATAGGAAAACAAACGCAATAAAAATTGAAAAAAGATTTGAACAGTCACGTGATGCAAAAGATAGATGAACAGCCAATAAACATGTGAAAAGAAGCCCAACATCATTAATAATTAAGAAAATGCAAATTAAAATTACAGTAAGATACCAGTTTACATCTGCTAGAGTTGCTAAAATTTAAACAAACAAAAGAGAGAATATTGATTGTTGGAGAGGATGGGGAGCCACTGGAATTCTCATACGAGGCTGGTGGAGATGCAAAATTGTACAACCAGATAGGAAAACTGCTCTGTGTTTCTTAAAAAATAAATAGAACTTACCATGAGAGCAAGGAATTCCACTCCAAGGTATCTAAGAGAAATGAGAACATATGCCACACAAAGTCTTGCACACAAGTGTTCATAGGAGCCTTCTTCACACTAGATCAAAACTGGAAAAAAACCAAATGTCCATCAGCAGTGAATGGATAAACAGAGTGTGACTGATCGTACAATGGAATGCTCCTTAGCGGTAAAAAGGAAGAAACTAGTGACTCATAGGATGTTTTTAAAGATTATTCATCCTTCAAACTCACTGAATTCTGCACTTTAAATGCATACAGTTCATTGTATGTCATTTGTACCTCAATGAAGTTGATTTAAAATTTTAAATAAGAAATTAATTTCCCTGAATAGGTTGTTTTTTGAGTTTTAAGATTTTCCCAGAAAAATTGTCAAATGAGTGGCCTATTGTACCTTTAGGACCTTAGAACTCTTAAGTTGCAATATTATACTTCAAAAACAGGATACATTTAGACACTCCCAGAAAGCAAAAACTGAGAGAATTTATCACTAGCCAACTTGCCCTATAAGAAATACTAAAGGAAATTCTTCAGGCTGAAATGAAAAGACATTTTTCCACATAAAAAATGAGGAACACCAGTAAAAGTAAATACATAGGTAAACGTAAAATATAGTAAAATGTGTTTTTTATAACTCTTTTCTTCTCTTATCTGATTTAAAAGACAACTACATAAAGCAATAATTATCAAATCTTTGATTGACTTATAATGTATGAATGTATACTTGTGTGAATAGAAAGAGAGGGAAGGGGATATGCAAAGTTTTTATATAATATTGAAATTAAGTTGGTATAAATCCAAACAAGGTTGTTTAAGTTAAGATGTTGATTGCAATCCTTAGGGCAACCACCAAAAAAACAGTTCAAATGTGTAGAAAAGAAGCAAAAAAAGAATTAAAATAGTATACTAGAAAATGTCTATTTATTACCCAAAAAAGGCAATAATGGTGAAACACAGGAATAGAAATTCATAAGACATACAGAACACAAATAGCAAAATGGCTGATATAAAGCCTACCTCATTAATAATTATACTAAATGTGACTGGGCTTAACATTCCAATCAAAAAGCAGAGATTGGCACAATGGATTAAAAAGAACATGATCCTACTATATGCTATCCAGAAGAAACATACTTTTGATTTAAAGACACGAATGGGCTGAAATTAAAAGGATGAAGAAAGGATGATATTGCAAACAATACCCAAAAGAAAGCCAGACTGGCTATATTAATGTGAGATAAAATAGACTTTAAGATAAAAATATTAATAGAATAGAGACAAAGAATGATAAATTATAATGATAAAAAGAATCACCACATTAGGAAGACATAACTACTAAAAAAATGTATACACCTAACAACAGAGCCTCAAAATGCATGAGGCACTCACTGACAGAATTGAAAAGAGAAAGAGTCAATTGAATATTAATTCCTGGAGACTTCAATGTCATACTTTTAATAATGGGTAGTAAAACTTGAAAGAGGATTAGGAAAGAAATAGTGAACAATGCTATAAACCAACTAGACAACAGACATCCACCCAACAAAGCAGAATAAACATTCTTCTTAAGTGCACATGGAACACTCTCTAGGATAGATAGTATGTTAGGCCATAAAATGAGAGTAAATCAATTTTAAGGATTGAAATGATAACAGAGTATGTTCTCCAACCATAACAGAAAGAAATTAGAAATTAATTACAGAAAGAATTGTGGGAAATTCACAAATAAGTGGAAGTTAAACAACACACTCAAATAAACAATAAAAAAAATCACAAGAGAAACCTGAAAAATACTTTTAGATGAATGAAAATAACACAGCTTACCAAAACTTACAGTATGTAGCTAAATCAATGCTTAGAGGGAAAGCTATAGCTGTAAATTCCTATATGAAAGAATAAGAAAGATCTCAAATCAATAAATCCTGACAGCATCATCAGTTGATTTTCTACGTGGGCGCAAAGACATTTCAGTGTGGAAAGAATAGTCTTTTCAACAAATGGTGATGGGACAATAAGATATCTACATACAAAAGAGTGAACTTGGACCCCTCCCTCACAATGCATACAAAAATTAACTCAAAATGGATCAAAACTTCAAAGTAATAGATAAAACCATAATACTCAGAATAAAAATAGGAGTAGATCTTTGTGACCTTGGGTTAGGCAACTGTTTCTTAGATATGACACCAAAAGCACAAACAACAAAAGGAAATAAAACAGATTAAGTGTACTTGATCAAAAGTAAAAACTGTTGTGCTTCAAAGGATATCATCAAGAAAGGGAAAAAACCCACAGAATGGGAGAAAATGTTTGCCTATCATGTATCTGATAAGATATTTGTGTCCGGAATATACAAAAAATTCTTAACAGCTCAATAATAAGACAAATAACCCAATTTTAACAATGGGTTAAAAATGTTAACAGTAAAGGTTTTAAACAGCCATTTCTTCAGAGAAGAAATACGAATGGTAAAGAAGCACATGAAACGAGGCTCAATATCATTCACCATCAGGGACACACAATTCAAAACCACAATGAGTTACCACTTCATTCCCGCTTTGATGGCTATAATCAAGGTCAGATAATAAGGTGTTGGTGAGGCAGTGAGTCATTGGAACCCTCATACATTGCCAAGGGTATGTAGAATGATGAAGCTGCTTCTGGAACATAGTTTAGTATCATCTAAAATGTTAAATGTAGAGTTGCCATATGTCCCAGTAATTCTACTCCTAGATATATACCCAAGAGAACTGAAGACATATATCTGCCCGAAAACTTGTACACAAATGATCATAACATTATTCATAATAGTCCAAAAGTAGAAACAACACAAAGTCCCATCAACTAATAAACGGATAAAAAGAATGTAGTATGTCCATACAGTAAAATATTATTTGGGCATAAAAAGAACAAAATTATTACACATGCTAAAAAAATGGATGAAACTTGAAACCGTTATGCTAAGTGAAAGAATCCAAACTCAAAGGCTACATTATTGTATGGTCCTGTTTATATAGGACGTCTAGAACAGGCAAAACCATAGAGACAGAAAATAGAATAGTGGTTGCCAGGGGCTGGGGTTATGGGGGAATAGGGAGTGACTGCTAATAACTATGGGGTTTTTTTGGGGGGTGATAAAAATACTCCTGAATTAGAAAATAGTAATTGATACACAATACCGTGCATATATTAAAAGCCACTGACACTGATGGTACACTCACAAAGGGTGAACTGCATTTATTTCTCAATAAAACTGTTATTTTATCTTTTTTGCGTGTGTGAGGAAGATTGGCCCCGAGCTAACATCTGTTGCCAGTTTTCCTCTTTTTGCTGAGGAAGACTGGCCCTCTTCCTGTGCCCATCTTCCTCTATTTTGTATGTGAGATGGCGCCACAGCATGGCTTGATGAGCAGTGCATGGACCTGTGCCTGGGATCCAAACCTGCAAACCCTGGGCTGCCACAGCAGGGCATGCGAGCTTAACCATACGCCCCTGGGCCAGCCCCCTAAAACTGTTATTTTAAATAAAGTCCTCATGTGGTTGTTGTTAGAATTGCTTCAAGGGCTGTGGCATCACCTAAGCCTATTTTTACCTCTTTTGAGAACTCTCCAGATCATCCTATATAAACTAATTCTCTGTCGTGTCTTTTATTTTTCTCATTACATTTACCATTCTTTAAAATATGCTTATTTTCTCTTTCCCAGTAGAATGCAAAATATATAGAGTTAAGAACTCATCTAGTTCATCACTGTAACGTCACCATTCCCCTAGCAAGGTGCTTATCAGAAGTAGTTTATGTGAAGCTAACAATGCTTAAATTAAACTCCAGGGCACTCGATTGCACACGTCCCTTCCGAGACTATGGGAGAGGCTCTAACAATGTGTCCACACGATCCTACTTTTCTGTCAAATTTGCAAAATTAAGACACTTCCACTACAATTGGTTAAGAACAATTTCTCCTCCCAGTCTACTTCTGCTCTATCACATTTCTTCTGTCAGGCTGCGATAGAGTGGCTGTGAGTATTTTTGAAATTCTTCTAAGGGGAATTTGAGTTGGAAAGACATTTAGTTTTGGTTTAGTGGGACATATGTGAAAGAAACTTAATTGAGGTTTCTCCAAGTTGAAAACAACTATAAAATTTTCTATGAAATTATTAAGAATGATTTGTGATGCCCAAACAAACTTTTCTAAATCATCAATAATAATATTTTTTAAATTGATCCACCGGGCTAGAGGAAAAACAGAATTATATTCCTTTCTCTCTACTGAGAATGATATAAAATAATTGTTATATAAAGAGGCTATTAAAGTATATGCAGTCAAAAGTAGAAGAAAAATATTATGGAGATGTGTTATGCAATTAATGAAAACTTTATTTTTCTGGATTTTGTAATGTTTGTGGCATTTGTAAGCTCTTGAACTTATTTTAATATGATTTTTATTCTAAAGAGAATATTCACTTTTGTATTTAACTTAGGAGTCATATTTTCGCATCCTTTATCTTATAGACACAATCCAAATAGCACCAGCTTCAGCTTCCAGAAAGCCTAGATTTGCCCTAGTTAGCATATAAAAGACACTCAGTAAAGGTAGGCTGAGTATTTTTAATGAATAAATTAATTGTTAAAGTTTTTATATTATGTATCTAAGGTACTCTATTTCAGTATTTCACATATAAAAGAATTATCTGGAAGCCAATAACCGCTGAAACAATTGGCCTTGTCCTTATTCCAAAATCAGTACTGCACAAAGTAACTTTGCTTTAAAATATTACTTAAGATTTAGGTCAAGGATGAAGTAACTAAATTAGAAGCTCTGAAGAAAAAAGAAAATAGAGAAAATATCCAAATATTTTCCACCTATCTGTGTGTCCAGATTTTCCTTCTCAGGTTATTATCCAACAGCTAACCTTTTCTTTAAAAAAAAAAAAAAGTAATGCTATAGTTATGAAAATGACAAAAAATTGTGATGGTCTAGTGAAACCTGAATGATTGAAAAATTTAATAAATAAGCGAAAGGAATAGCCAAAAAGTGAAGATTTTGTATTAATTTAACAGTTCTATCAATATTATTTATTCTTTCTCTACCTTCTAGTAAGAACACATCTAGGAACTTCCTAGGCTCTGAAATAGACTTGCTTCCCAAGAATGCTTATTCAGTTCAGATAAAATGTACTTCCACTTCTCGTCCCCAAGCCTCTCTCTGAAATAGCTGCTGGCACTTATTCTTGTCAATATTATTGTGGTTGACTTAGTGTTGACTTTAAACTCTTGTTACTTCTCATTATGAAAAGAAATATAAAATGGTCATTATGTAAGGGAGCAGAATCAGTCCAGGATACCTCGACTCTCTTGGTGGGGTGAGAAAATATTGGGGAAGAGGCCATAACAGAAATTATTATCCACACCAGAACTGATCAAAGGAATCCTATGCTTTGCTAGGTAGTACATTCACAAGTCAAGGTATAAGAATGGCAGCACAGGGCCGGCCCCGTGGCTTAGCGGTTGAGTGCGCGTGCTCCACTACTGGCGGCCTGGGTTTGGATCCCGGGCGCGAACTGACGCACCGCTTCTCTGGCCATGCTGAGGCCAAGTCCCACATACAGCAACTAGAAGGATGTGCAACTATGACATACAACTATCTACTGGGGCTTTCGGGAAAAAAAAAAAAGAGGAGGATTGGCAATAGATGTTAGCTCAGAGCCGGTCTTCCTCAGCAAAAAGAGGAGGATTAGCATGGATGTTAGCTCAGGGCTGATCTTCCTCACACAAAAAAATAAATAAATAAAACTGTTAAAAAAAAAAAAAGAATGGCAGTACAGAAACGGTGCAGGAAATCTGTACAAGGAAGAATTATACTTCTTGAAGAATAGGAGCTTCATTCAGCTGGGAGAGTCCAATTTGTCTTAATGAATTCAGCTAGTCCAAGACCAGGTAGAGGCTTTATTTCATCAAAGGTCAATTCAAGAAGGATCAGAGAAGTAATCCAGTTCTGATAACTGCCTTTTTTCTGAATGCCTAATATTTCAGAGCATCAGATCCATACCTGTACCTCCAGCCTATGGGAAGTAATTAATAAATGCTGGTCAAAAAAGTGATTGCTATTGACTTGTTTTGCTTATAAAACTCTTAATCATAGAGTTGCATTAACATGTTTCTGAGAAATTGAGTGAAGTAACTAATCTGAAAGCCGCTTGTCCAATCCTTGCACCATGATAGACATGCAGTTGGAGTTTCAGAGTTTAAGAATAAGTAAGTTATCTTTTCCCAGCTTTATTGAGATATAATTGGTATACAAAAAGCTGCATATAATTAATGTATACAATTGCTGAGTGTGGACATATGTATACACTCATGTTACGATCGCCACAATCCAGGTAATAACATAACCATCACCTTCAAAAGTTTCCTTGTGTCTCTGTTGTTTTTTGTTTGCTTGTCTTTTGTAGCAATGACACTTAACATGAGATCTACTTTCTTAATAAATGTTTAGGTACATAATACCTTATTGTTAACTATAGGCATTATGTTGTATGTTCCAGATCTCTGGAACTTATATTGTATAACTATAACTTTACACCCATTGAACAACTCTCCATTATCCTCCTACTCTCTTCCCTTGACAATCACCATTTTATTGTCTAGGTCCATAACTTTGACTATTTTAGATGCCTCATTTAAGAGGAATCCTGCAGTATTCAGTATTTGTTTTTCTGTGACTGACTTAATTTACTTAGCATAATGTCTTCTAGGTCCATCGTCAGATGAGTGGATAGAAAAAATGAGGTATATACATACAACAGAATATTATTCAGCCTTAAAATAGAAGGAAGTCCTACCACTTGTCACAACATGGATGGAACTGTACGAATACATGATTTAAACTTATTTAAATACATAATACAAACTTATTGACATGTAACATATGACAATAACAATAAACATAAGCATAATAACATAAACCTATTGACACTCTGAATATCAAGTGAACTGAGACTTAAATGACGGTCAAAATAAATTCAAGAAGCATGTTTTTAGTTCTAAACTATCAGAAATAGAACTAGTTTTACACACGACTACAGACAATATTTTCATATAACTAATTTTCCTTCCTTCCTGCCTTCCTTCCTTCCTTCCTTCCTTCCCTCCTTCCTTCTTTTCTTTTCTACGACATTGTCTGATACTGGCATCCTATGAATACCATTAACTTATTGTCAAAATCTGTACTGAAAAATAAAAAGAAATAAAATAAAGAAGCTAACATATTAGGAATTCTAATCAGATGAAGAAAATAAAAAGAGGAATTCTACCTAAGAAATTTTGAGGTCGAATTTTTCCTATCATGAATGAACAATAAAGACAAACCTAATGAATATTAGAGATAATATTTTGCTCCAATACCAATTCTCATTAAGAGTTATCCTCAGTTGAGAATTTAAAATTGGTCGAAACTTGTTAAAAGCGATCTGAATTTAGTGTTTTAAAGAAAGCAACATGGAAGACAAAAAATATAAACCAACCCCTTTAAAAATGTATTTCATAAATACTATGAAACCTCTAAGTGAAGGAAGAAATTGTTTCATTCTATATATAAGACTTTATTTGGGGCATAATATTTAACCTCTAATTATTTAAAATGACTAAGTGAAAAGAAGATTTTATGAAAAATCACACACACATGGACTTCTCTCTTTCTTAAAAATTCATTTAAGAAATGTATCTAATTTGAACTATAGTTTCTAATTCGACTGTATGGAAATCTAATGGACCCAAATGTTTCTTATACCCTACAGATAAAAAATATATGTTGAATTATTTTTGTCCTTCAATAAAATAGCAAACTATAATTTCATTCAAGTTTGAGAGATATAATCATTTCCATGAATGAAGACAATTATCTCTAAATTGAAAGCTATGGGATTAGGGTTGATAATTCAAAAGTTTAGAGATATCCATTAGGATTTATATGTGAAAACTGAATCTTAAACTTTTTGCTAGATTTCTCAAAATTTGAATTGAGAATTTTTTCACTAAAAAAATTTAAAAGTTACAGGAATTTATGCCTAAAATAATTCTCTGGACTAGAGTTTGGAAACCAGATTTAGCTGCCTGGTAAAAAGGAAAAAATGCTCTATGTTGCCAAATGAAATAGAAATGGCTATTAAAAAACAAAAAGCTGATGTTTGAAAATTTCCTTTCTAATGAAACATTTGAATATGCTCAAACCAAACCTCCAAATTCTGAATGAATTATAGATATAAAGTTTGCATTATTATTTCATATTGAGCACTGTTCCTAGAGATAAACAGTCTGGCTAATTTTTAATTCCAAAGGAAACATTTTACTTCAGCAAATCTTTAGTTGTGCAATTTTTCCAGCTTCTCTTTGAGATATATTCCTCATGTCATGAACAAACTTTTTCTTCAAGTGTACATCTTTTATCAATGTGAATATTGGAGCCCCCACAATTTCCCTAATGTTAATGTTTACCCAACAATGCTTATTGTATTGTGTCTGTTTTGTAAAGATCAAGTATAATCACATATTTTTGTTTGATCTTAATTTTTTCTGTACTGTTACATTTCAGTTTAATGATCTGTACAAGTAGTAAAAAATAATTGCACTTAACAAGAATGATTCCATGTTCTGAACTGAAAAGACCACGTAAATAGGGCTAATTTTGTTTAAACCTAGTCCAATATCTAACAGTGCTATGAAAGCTGCTGTTAATTATTTGTCAGATTTTTACAAACTTTTTTTTTTCGTTTCATCTCTACAAAATAATAAAAACAGATGGCTGTGAAAGGATGAGAGATATAGTCATTGGCTAGAAGACGTGGGATTTGGAGAATGTTTGTTTGTTTTAGGAGACGCTTGTTTAAAAGCAAATGGGACTTAGTATGTAAACAACCATATGAGAATATGACTCCCACCTTAAGGACAAACATATATAGTCGTGAAAATCATAATTTTTGAAGCCTATCAGATCTGAGGTCTCAATCAACCAAGTGATTCGAATTCCAAAACATGACAAGTCCCTCCAAGGGGAGATGGGGCATATAAACTATTTCACCTTAACAGAACATGAGAGGAAGAAGAGGCAACCATGAAAGTAAGAAGAGGCTAAAATTTTAAAGTTTCTTAAAGGCTGTGTTGGCACACACAGTAGTTTAGAATACTCGAGAGCCCCAGATGCAAGGGGAGTCCTCGCCCACCACCCATTTCCCACCGGCATCCACAGGTGCCTGGAAGGAAGACTCAGGGCAAGGTAAAACGCCGAGCGAGTTGGTGGTGCAAGTGGGCAAGACCTGCCCATGTTGGAGGGTGGAGCAGGTGAACCGGGAGAACCTCATCCAAGTCCTAGGCTCTGCGAGTTCCAAGGGGTAATCAGAGGTCACTAGACCACAGGCTTGAAAGCCACCTGAACCGCCGACACTTCTGGGATACAAAGGGAAAGCCACCTGCTCCTGGAGGAAGAGCAAAAACCCAGTCCACTGCTGGCCTTGATAATGCTTAAAGAGAAACAGCCTCTAGCACTGGGAGAAGGGCTTCTGCCCCCAATCCCAGGTGAAAGTCCGCTGCCCCTGGGGAAGGAAGGGGTAGAAAACTTTCCCTCACTCCACCAGCCTGCCCTGACACTGGGTAAAGCCACCTGCAGACACGAGAAATACACACGTGCACAGGATCTTGAGCCTTACACCAAATGACAAGTAACAGCTGGCTGCCACTGGGGGAGGGACAAGATGACAGAGACCCTGTGTGGCACAGGTGACAGAACCTACTTAAAGATGAGGGTGTGGCAGAAACATTGCAAAACATGCTCGAGCATTGCAGCCCTCAACCCAAGAGCAAGGTGGCTTCAGTCCACCACTAGAGGAATTTGAGGCTTGTGGGTCACCCATGGAAACTAAATCAATAAAAATACAGACTCAGCTTAACTATGGACTGTATTGACAAAAAAGATTAAAATGTGCTCTTTGAAAAACACTCCATAAAATGAAAAGATAAACTATGGATCGAGAGAAAATATTTGCTCAATACATATCTCATAAAGAATTTGTTTCCAGAATATATAAAGAACTATTAGAGCACAATAGAAAGACAAACAACCCAATAAAAAAATGGACCATGGACACTTCACTAAAAAAAGATTACAAATGGCCAACAAGCACACGAAAAGGTATAGCATATCAACACGGAAATTGAAGTTTCTACTACACACACTAAAACAGCTAAAACGAACAATTGTCGGTGAGGATGTGGAGCAGCTGAAACTCTCATGTTGCTAGTGAAAATGCAAAATAGCATAGCTGATTTTGGAAAAGTTTGGCATTTTCTTAAAATGTTAACTATACACCCAATATGTAAGCCAGCAATTACATTTCTAGGTATTTAACCACAAAATATTAAAACATATATTCACACAAAAGGTATGCAAGTTTTCAAGCAACTTTTTCCATAATAGCCAAAACATGAAATAAACCAAATGTCTATGGACTAGTGAATGGGTAAACAAATTGTGGTATATTTATACAATGGAATACTACTCAGCAATTAAAAGAGAGGAAATACTAATACACACAGCTATGAAGGAATCTTGAGAACGTTATGCTAATTGAAAGAAGTGAAACATAAAAAGATTACATACTGTTTAATTCCAATGATGAGAAATCCTAGCAAGTAAACTATAGTGACAGAAAGAAGATCGGTGGTTTCCAGAAGTTGACATAGAGAAGGGAATCACCTGCCAAGGGACCCAGGGTGATTTTTTGAGATGATGGAAATATTCTATATCTTGATTGTGGTAGTGGTTTCCATGACTATATGCATTTGTCAAAACATATTGGACTTAAAGTTGGTGAATTTTATTGAAGGTAAATTATAATTTTTTTTAAAAAAAGGTAGTGGGAAGATTCCATTGAGAAGGAGCACTTGATAAATAAAAGAGTAAGAACAGATAATTAATAATAAAAGATTCTTGACCAGGCAAGAGGCATTATGAAACAAAATGCAAAGGAGGGATTGCCCTGAGGAAGAAGAGCAGCCTTGCTCTTGTTACAATGAGAAGGAGGTTAGGATGAGTGGAGATACAGGCATATAAGTATGTTTGGTTGCAACTCTGATGCTCCCAGCTTTGAAATAATATACTTTGCCCCCATAGTATTTCATACATGTTGCTAATGGAAATGTTATTACATTAGAATTATCGTTGTAGGGCCGGCCCCGTGGCTTGGCGGTTAAGTGCGCGCACTCCGCTGCTGGCGGCCAGGGTTCAGATCCCGGGCTCGCACCAACACACCGCTTCTCTGGCCATGCTGAGGCCGCGTCCCACATACAGCAACTAGAAGGATGTGCAGCTATGACTTACAACTATCTACTGGGGCTTTGGGGGAAGAAAAATAAATAAAATTAAAAAAAAAAAAACAGAACAAGGATGTGAGATTTCTGGGAAACTTTAAAAAAAAAAAAAAAGAATTATCGTTGTAGTTTGGTGGATCACTATTTGAAACCTGTATAATCATAAAATCATGGGAATCTCTACCAAGAGGGCTCATGGGTCGTTGTGTCGGACAGGTCTAGTCAGGATAACAGAAGCCACTCTGGATGTTTTAGTAGTAGAGTGAAACAGGAAATGTGTGGCTTACAAAACCACTGGAAGAACAAGGGAAATGAGATCAGGAAAGCTGTTTTCAGAAAATTCAGAAGTGAAGAAATCATCAATAATTGTGCCTGACTGTAATACCAAAATGAATGATTCTCTGGAGGACTTTGGAAGGCACTGGCACAATCTCCTTCAATGTACTTCTGCCAGCCCCCATATGCGTGTCTACAGCTGCTGCCAGAAAACAATGGGGCTATTCCCTCAGTTCACATGAGTGTCTCCTGTTGGTGGAATCTAACTGGAATCCTGCTGGCAAAGAGTCTAGTTTCCAATCTTTCATCTTCAGCAGGAAAGTGAAGTGTCTGGTGTCTAGAAGTGTGGAGGTGGTACTGAGAATTAAACAATATCTGTCATGGTGGCATTTTACCCAATGAAATTTCCATGGTCTGTGATTTGGTTCTTAACTTTGCAGATCCAGAAATTTGATCTTTCTAGTTTCCCAGAATTGACTGGACTTGGGGCATTTAACCCAAAATATTTAGAATTGTAGGAGACAATCTGGGATGTCAAATACACCTGTTACCTGAGCCATAGTAACAGAAACAAGACTTCCTATTTTGAATGGCCACTAGGCATCAGGCTCTGGGCTAAGAAGATGATATGCGTTGTTTCATTTAATCCTTCACCAGCCTTAGGAGACAGGCATTATTATAAATAAATAATATTATATAAATAAATTATATTTATTTACTGATGAAGATGACCAGGTTTAAGAAGTTAAGGAACTTGCCAAAGTTTTTTTGAGGAGTGAACTGGGAAGTGAAGCAAAACGTTCAACAATAGTTATTCGACTACCTTGAAATATGTGTTTCCACATGATTAGCACATTATCCGTAATTTGCTAGTTCTACATACAAAGCAAAATTATGTGTCAGCCTGGAATCAGAACAGAGGGAATTGAACAACTCAGACGTGGCAGCACACGTCCAGCTCCATAATCATTAACAACAACAATGGCTGACATTACTTCTCACACATGCCCAGCCACTGTTCTATGTACTTTACGTATATTAACTCAGTTAATCCTTTTAAGGAAGATACCATTAGTCGCCTTTAAAGATAGGAAACTGAGGCACAGGGAGATGAAGTCACTTGTCCAAGTTCACATAGCTAGTAAATGGTGGAGCTGGGAGTCAGAAACCAGGCAGTCTGCCTCCAGATGTCTTTCAAATCTGGCTTTGAAATCCTTAGTCTCAGTTCAATACAATGTTTTTCAGTGCTGTTGAATCAATATTAAGCCATACTTCTAATTTCCTCATGAATTTATTTCCAGACAGGCTACCAAAAAACACCTAAGAGAATTTGTTCCTAGCAAACCTGCCTTTAAAGAAATTATCTGAATGGAAAGGAAATGGTAACAGAAGGCTTGGAACTTCAGAAAGGAATGTTAAACGTTGGAGTAAATGTGATGGACTTTACTATTTCTTATGAATTTCTTAAATAATACTTGACTGTTGAAGCAAAATTATAACACACCTGCTGTGATACTCAATGTATGTAGAGGAAATACTTCAGACAATTACATTTTAAAAGTGGGAAGGGTAAAAGGACCTAGTAGAAGTAAGTTTTCCACACTTCACTCAAAGAGGCAAAAGGTCAATACTAGTAGATTATATATTGTAATGCCTAGAGCAACCGCTAAGAAAACTTGCAGGGGGATATACTCAAGAACATTATAAATAAATCAGGATGGAATCCTAAAAAAATGTTCAAATAACTCAGGAAGGTAAAAAAAAAAAAGAGAAAGAAACAGAGGAAAGATAAACAGAAGAAAGAGAAAACAGATAAAATGCAAACTTAATCCTTAACATATCAACAATTCCTTACATCTGAATCAGCTACACAGTTTAAAAACAGACAGCGGCACAGTGGATTCAAAAACAACAAACATGATCCAAAAATACGCTGTCTACAAGAAACCCACTTCAAATACAATGACATAAGTAGGCTGAAAGTAAAAGGATGGAAAAAGTGTTTAGCAAACATTAATCAGAAAAAAAAAAGTGCCTGTCGATATCAGATAAGGTAAACTTCAGAGCAAAGAAAATCATTAGAAATAAAGCGGTATATTACACAATGAGAAAAGGATCAATCTATCAACAAGACAAAGAAAAATCTGTGTTTTTCATGAAAAATAGCTAAAACTCATGAGAATGGCTCAACTATTAGTTAGATGTGAAAAATATCAATGCAGAAAGGTATCTGAGTAACTTCCAGCGTGAGCATGATAGTATGGCCTTATAGGAAGTCTCAATAAATGATCTCCCACTCTCATGTAGATCTTTCAAAGCCTCCGCAGATTTATTCTGATGGATAATATATGACAGTGGTTCTCAAGTGTAGTGGGCACCTGAATCACCTGGAGGGGCTGTTGACACAGATAGCTGGGTCCAGTCCCAGAGTTTCTGATTCAGTAGGTCTAGAACGAGTCTTGAGAAGATGCATCTCGAATGACTTCCCAATTGATGCTGATCCCGCTGGTCTGGGGACCACGCTTTGAGAACTACTGCTTTGCCACATCACGGGAAGATCATTGGACCATTTAATTTTCATTTTAACTCAGCAGCAGATATTGGAAAGTTTCTTATATCTAAACTACGTCAACAATTTTTTTTAACACGATGCTGCCTAACAATGGACTATTTCACATATTATTCCAACAAATGTATTTTAAGCAACTCCTGGCATATCCACATAAATTAAGGCAAACACAGACAAATACAAAAAGAACCACTTTAAAAAAAATCAATTACAGTCTAATCATATATACTTGAAACAATAATATTACAACAAAATTGACAGTTAAAAGGAGAGCTAGAAAATAATGTGCAAATTGGAAATGAGATCATGTCCTTAGATAGTGGGCAATAAGACAGTTGACAAAATATAATCAAGATTTAGATTAAATGAAATTCTGTAGTTCTGTAATTGTTTCCAAATGTCTGTAACTGAACTAACTCAGATAGTATATCTAGCTTTTTTGTTAAGAGCTTAACTATATTCAGTCATTAAGTAAGAAGTCAGTATTATCCTCACGTGTTTCTCAATCTACCTCTAGAAAATCAATCTACCTTGAAAATCATTTAAAATGGGTTTGTTGAGGGTGACGAACAAATGAATAAGATTAGCATATGCAAGTCTGGTATATCAGAGCACTGAAAATATGCACATGATTCTTATGTTAAAGCATCATTTCAGGCATAGAACCATAGTAATGAGCCTCGGTTTCTGAGAACACTAAAAGGAGGCAACAAGAGTGTTAAAATAAGAGATTGAGAAAATAAATAGAACTTTAAATAGCAACTCGCTACAAAAACAGCAACTATGGTCAAAAGTGAAACGAAAACATGTTTTTTTCTTACATGTGTATATACTATAGAAATCATTTCTATGTTGAAATTGTCAGGCAATATCACATATGTATAAGAAATTGTCAAAGACATAAATTTTGAATAGAAGGAACTTTATACAGAACAATAACTGAAAATAATTGCGCTATTTTTAACAGCAGTCACTTTAGCTGGCCTTTCTCTGGTTTGAATTACATTATTTTCAGCACATTCCTCCCAACATTCCTCATTTCCAATCGAGTATTTTTACTCTGACATGCAATTTTCTTGTATCTTATTGTTTTAATTTTTCATGTAGCAAATCTAACAAAACTTTTTTTTCAATGTAGTGATAATTTTGTGGCCTACAGACAGGAAACATAGGACTTTGAATTTTGACTTTTCGCTGTCAGTGACCCCGTCTGATTTTAGATAAACAACTTGAGTTAAAAGTATCTGTTTACGTAAACGTAAACATGAAGTCAAAGGAAATTCTAAACGCATGCTCAGATCCAATTTTGGACAATGACTCGTATGCTGAAAATATATATTTCTTGAAAGTAAATCTATTCCAATTTCCTTGTATGCAGGAATATAATTATAACATTCTGGGATTATAATATAATCTTTATACCACCTATGATTTGCCTCTGAAATTAATATCATAATATTAGGAGTTTTCAAAAAGAGGGAGGATCTCTACTGTAATCTTTCTCATGTTTAATTTTGAATATTTCTATTGTCTTTTCCAGAATTCAGATCTCTGTCCAAGAATTCAACAACATCTGATAAGGACATAGCAAAGTTGCAACAAGTATTTCCCAGGGTTTATCCTCCCATATATTGAGTAACCAGTGCTATGTGGTTTGCTGGTAAGTACACTGGGACTTCGTCTCAGGACACCTGGATCTTAGGCACGTTTAAGTTACCAAATATTTAAATGGCCTTGGGCATACTATTCACTCATTCAGAAAAATAATTGAGTGCCTTAGTGCTAGACATTGGGAATACTACAATTAAAGACAAAGTCTGTCCTCGAGTTGTTTACTGCCTAATAAGCAAAACAATTATGTTACAGTTGGTAAATACCACATAAGGCTAATTATAGGTTCTCTAAGTATCTCAAGGCAGGCTCACTCTAAGTCTTGGTTAATCATGGGAGACTTCCTAACTTGACTTGCAAAGACAAACTGCGCATCTTAGATAGGGCTACCTGGAAACAGCCTTTGAGATGGAGAGTTATGTGAGAAGATATCGGTGAGTACTGCCAAAGGGAAAATCTGAGGGGGCACCAGTGTTTCCATCCACTACTAGAGCATGTGTGTGTTGGAAATTGTAAAAGGGAAAAAAATAAGGGTATGACAAGAAATAGAATAGAAAGGTCAGGGGAGAGAGAGAGAGAGAGAACAAACATGCTTGTTCAGAGATCTGCAAATGCCTCAGTGTGGTGGGAACATAGGATATGGTCAGAGATGAGTTATGAATTTAGGTGTAAGAATGACCAGATCTTGAAGAGCCATATATGCCCTGAAAGAGCTTTAGAATTTATCCTGAGGGCATAGGTAGGAAAATGGGAGGTTCTATGCAAGGGGGAGTGACATGCTCCAATTTGTCTGCAGTGTTGACAATGGACTAAATAAGGGGAAAGACCTAAGGCAGAATTAGAAAATGTTTATAAAACTTTATGGAAGACAAAACAATGTCCTAACTTAAAGGCATTGATGGAATGGAAATAGAGGAACAACTTGAAAGGCAGGAGGGAAAAGTGATAGGTTTTGATGATTGACTTACTTGGGGACTGAGGGAGAAGGAAGGCCCAGGGTGATTCCTTAGTTTCTTACTTTGATAATTGGATTAACGACGTTGGCATTGACGGAGATGAAAACCCAGGAGGAAAACTATGGAATATTCAGATGAAGATGTTCCATAAAGAGTTGGATATGCAAATCTTTGTACTAAGGAGAATGATTTGGGTAAATAATTTAAAGGAAAAGTGGAAACAATTAGTACAGATGAAAACAATTTATGAAGTAGAAAAAAAAAAGATGATACTATCATTTAAGGTTGCAATAAATAAAAAAATCCTGTCAAGGATATTATGAAGAAATTATGGTTTCTTAATTTGTAAAAAGGAGCTGTAAAAACTGTAAGAACTGGCATCCTACCTCTCCTATTCAATTCAGTTTGAGAACCAAGTAAAATTTCTGATAAGAAAATTCTTTGGAAAAAATAAATTACTAGACAAACATTATTATGTTATTTAAGCAACTATTTAATTTACATACCTTCTTCTCTCACTATTCCCTCTTTGTGTCTTGTTTCTTTCTTTTTCTGTCATAATCTTAATCTCAGATGTATCTCAAGATTCATTCCTGGTTCGCTATTATTCTTCCTCAGTCCCGTTTCTTGGCTTATTTCTTCTGTTATCAAGATTTTAACTGCCATTGATAGATATACTTAGAAGTTTGAAATATTTCCAGCTCTGACATATTTTCTGAGGCTCAGAGTCATGTCTTGAGCTAACTAAAGAATGGTGTGTCCCCCAAAATCCCAATTTAATTTGCCATCTCCCACAAAATATTGATTCCTATATTCTTGAGTAAAGTTGGGAGCACCATAGTCTATGCAGTTATCCAAGTCAGAAACCTTGAGATTCCTCGCTTTTCCTCACACTCCATAGCCAACCAATCACCACACTCTTATGATGTATTTCTTTTTTTAATTAATACACTTTATTTTTAAAGAAGTTCTAGCTTCACAGAAAAATCGAGTGGAAAGTACAGGGAATTCCCATTACCCTGTTTCCCTCCCCCCCCCCGCCCCATCTCCCCCACTATTGGCATCCTGCACCACGGTGCTATATTTGTTACAGTCCATGAAACTCCCTTGACACATTCTTACAACCCAGTTTATAGTTTACATTAAGGTTCACTTTTGGTGTTGTAAATTCTATGGGTTTTGACAAATGTATAATATCACGTATCCACCATTGTAGTATCATACAGAATAGTTTCATTGACCTAAAAATCTTCTGAGCTGTACCTATTCATGTCTCCTTCCTCACTGATCTCTGGAAACCACTGATCTTTTTACTGTTGCCATAGTTTTGCTTTTTCCGGAATGTCATATAGTTGGAATCATACAGTATGTAGGCTCTCCTGATTGGCCATTTTCACTTAGTAATATGCATTTAAGTTTTCTCCATGTCTTTTCATGGCTTGATAGCTCATTTCTTGTTAGCATTGCATAATATTCCATTGTCTGTATGTACCATAGTTTATTTATCCATTCACCTACTGAAGGACATATTGACTGCTTCCAAGTTCTGGCAATTATGAATAAAGGTGTTATAAACATCTGTGCAGATTTTTGTGTGGATGTAAGTTTTCAACTCCTTTAGGTAAATGCCAGGGAACACAATTGTTGATTGTCTGGTAAGAATGTGATAGTTTTATAAGAAACCACCAAACTGTCTTCCAAAGTGACTGTACCATTTTGCATTCTCACCCACAATGAATGAGAGTTCCTGTTGCTCCATATCCTCATCAGCATTTGGTGGTGTCAGTGTTCTGGATTTTGGCCTTTCTAATAGGTGTGTAGTGGTATCTCATTGCTGTTTTAATTTGCAATTCCCTGATGACATACGATGCTTAACTGTCATCTGTATATCTTCTTTGGGGAGGTATCTGTTCAGATCTTTGGTCCATTTTTTACTCAGGTTGTCCATTTTCTTATCACTAGTTTTTAAGTGTTCTTTGTATATTTTGGATAACAGTTCTTTACCAAATGTGTCTTTTGCAAATATTTTTGCCCCATCTGTGGCTTATCTTCTCATTCTCTTGACATTGTCTTTCACAGAGCAGAAGTTTTTAATTTTAATGAAGTCCAGTTTATCAGTTCATTCTCTCATGGGTTATGCGTTTGTTGATGTATCCAAAAAGTTGTCACCATACCCAAGGTCACCTAGATTTTCTCCTCTGTTATTTTCTAGGAGTTTTACAGTTTTGTGTTTTACGTTTAGGTCTATGAACCATTTTGATTTCATTCTTGTGAAAAGTGTAAGGTCTGCGTCTAGATTCCTTTATTTCTCTTTTTAATCTATCTCCTCCTCACCACTCTGGTTACTATTTTCTTAGTCATTGCCTCATCAGCTGTTTCTGGACAAGAGCCTTATGCACTTAATTTTGCCCTCTTTAAACTCATCTTATACTCTGCAGCCAGGATAAGCTACTTAACAAGAAAATCATACTGCGTGACTGTTCAAAGCCTCCTCTGGCTCCCATTCCTAAAAGGATTTTAGCAAGATCTTTAGCATATCATACGAAGTCTATTGTACTTTTTTCCTACCTCTGCAGTTTCAGCTCTCACAACTCCATTTCTCTACAGGCTCAGATTATTCAACTATAGTTCCCTGCATAAAATTTGTAATTCACATCTCTTTGCATTCATGAATATTATTCCTTTTTCTTGTGATTCCCTTCTGACTTCTTCTTTGGACAACACTAGAATCCTTCAAAATTCAATCCAAGCATCCCTTTCTTAAGAGAGCATTCCCTGAACTCACAGCTTATTTTAAATTCTGAACCCCTTCTTGGAGTTTCTATAGTTCTCTATGCACTCCTTGATATTAGCACTCCGTAGACTTTATTGGCTCGTATGTGTTTATACGTCTGTCTCTCCTGATAGATTGTTACCTCCTAAAAGATAGAGACAATGTCTAAATCCTGTTTGCCACTTGCACTCAGTTCCTGGGACACGGTAAATATTTCAGGTGTATGTATTGAACTGAGTTGAATAAAGTAAATAATAATACCGATGCAGTAATAATACTGCATTGATGCAATAATAGTGCTACTACTGCCATCCCACCCGTACCATTTTAAGTTATCCCTTGATCTAACTTTTTACCTTTTGTTCCTTTAACAGACTGTTGAGAGCAGGAGAAGAGATTACAGAAGGGTAAGAATTAAATTCAGGTTTAATAGGACCTTCTGCTCTGGGCTGTATTTTCCTTTTTTGTTTGTTTATTTGTTTTTTATTTTATTGAGGTAAAATTGACATACGACATTATATTATTCTCAGGTGTACAACATGCTTCCTTTTAAAGCCTGCTGTCATGCACTTATTTTCTTAAGCAGCAAGATTAATTGAAGTGAATGATGCCTGCATGGCTTGCTCTCTCACCGTCAGAAAGGACCCGAAATCTGGGAGTTGGGCCAAGGACTTGGAGGGATAAGGCCTGTTGACTATTCCTGGCTTTGACTCCAACTTGCCGAATGTCCTTGAGCAATTTCCTTAGCCTCTCCATTGGCTTGCATTTCCTGTGCTATGAAAGATGCCTATGAGTACTTCACATGAGACTCACGGGAATCCTTATTTGAAAGGCAGTACAGAAATATCCTTATTCACATCTCTTGGAGGGTAAGGGACTTGGATATCAGCGAAAAGAAAGGTACCCTCCCAAGAGATTAAAATCGAAGAGCAGAGAAAACTTGAAATCAAGTTAGGTGATGAATTGTAAAGCCTATTCTGTTTTTTAGTACTACTAATGATTCTGTTACCCCAAACCGATGCAGATCTGTTCAAAACAAGAAGGCTTTCTTTTCCAGTCACTTAAGGCGGGCCAACCTGTGTGGCCACCCGACAAGCTAACAAAATATGTTTTTGTAGAGCAGCATGTATCCTACTTTTATGTTTATACAGTCATGTACAGTAAACTTGCTTAAAAATGATTTCCCCTAAAAATCACAAGTTGTTGAAATTTATTCCTCCTTAATTATATGCTTTTAACTACACAGACAGTTGAATACATAAAATCTACTTTGACAAGATATAGAGAAAGAGTAGGAAAAAATGATAAGGATTTTGAACATGGAAATTTAGGAGATTTTATTAAAAGTTATTTTTATGACATGAATGGTAAAATCTAAGAAAGTACTCCACATGACTTCTTATATAAATGCTATAAACTACATGTTTGTGAGGTTTTAAAGATTTTCTGTTGTTGTTGTTACCAAAGGAGAAAATAGAATTCTCAGGACAAGCTATAATTCGTCAGAAAATATAAAGGTTGTGATAGAAAGCCTAAAATCATGTATTTTCCATACTCTGATTCAGGTGCAAATTCAGGATACCCTTTATCTTTACAGCAAAATGATATAAGAATTAAATATTTGCATATTGCTCATAAATAACCTTGCAGATTAAGGGCAGCTATTAATCTCCAGTAGCCTCTTTTTTAATATTGTCTCATGAATAAAGGGAGGGTTGTTTTAAGATAGAAAAGACTTTTTTAACTTTAGTTAGAAAGTTAAATCCATCTCCTCTGTATGGTCTTCATATTCAGGCTCTCTCCTTAACAATTATTTGCCCTGCATCTTCCTATACACTGTTGCCAGAGTTAGTGTTGGAAAACCATCAATGATAAAGTCCACATGGTGATGACATAACTTTGATGGTTATTCATTGCTTATAAAAAACATATATATTCAGTCTAATAATTGAATCTTTCATAACTTTCTCCTAATCTGACATCTTTGTTTTATCTTTCAAGGAAGTTCTTTTCTCCACTAGTGAACATGTTTACCACTGTGATCTTATTTCAAGATCCAGATTAAAGCCCATATTTCCATCCTCCTAGGCCTTTCCTTTCTCCCATAGCATGTTGTTTAATTCCTATTATAGTACTTCTCATACGCCATCTTTATGAGAAATACTCATAAAGTATTATGAGTATAATACGATACATAATACTCATAATACATAGAATTTGAAATTTGAAATTTGAAATCTAATTTAAAATCTAATCTAATTTGAAAAGATTACGTATGAAAAATCTAGTGTTTTAAAGTTACTGACATAGGACTCCATGCTGGGTGTATAGTATTTAATGCACTCACCTATTCAGACACTGCTTACTGAACACTGATCAGATAATTAGGACTTTTTTAATTACTAGTGGTCAAAACTCCTGAGTTAGCTCAGATAACTTCTTTGTAAGACTGTAGTGTTATTTTATATAATCAAAGATAGCTAGAGACAATGAAATTAAATTGTCTTTAACATTAGCAAAGTTTTTTAATGATAATACTCATTTCTGATGAGAGTGTGGTTAGATATTCTCATGCACTATTTTGAAGGCATAAATCGATACAATATTTTTGGATATATGTTTTGTTGCATGTATTAAGAGCTTTAAAATATTGCTTAATTTTGATGCAATAATTCTACACAAAATAATTTATATTTAAGTAATCATCTGAAATACAATTTAAAAGTTTATGTCACAAAATATGCACATGTACACAAACATCCTAAAACTTTGGAAATAAATTACCCATAATAGGAAAAAGATAATTATGATATAACTTTAAACTAGAATATAGGCAGCAAATTCTTTCCTCTTTCCATTTTAGTAATGAAGAAACTGAGACTTAGTCTGTTCAACAAATACTGAGCATTCCAATGTCGCAGAATGTTCATGGCATTCTGTTACTGCATTTAACCAGAAAGATGAAAATCTCTGTCCTCAAGTAAATCAGATTATCATGGGGATGAACTGACAGTAAACAAAATAAAATATCTACATTATGCCATGCTCTTTATTAGGCAATTTCATACTCTCTTGTACTTAGACTCAGAACAACACTGGGAGGTGGAAACTGAGACTCGGAGAAGATAAGTAATTTTTCCAAAATCACACAGCCAAAAAGTAGTAGGGCTAGGATTCAAACCTCCGTTTATCTAATTTTAAAGCCAGCAATTCTTTTCCAGTTAGATTTATGAAATTTGGGGCATTTTTCAGTTCTCTGTTTTGTTAAACTCACCTTGGGGTACCAGTCTGATCCAAAGTTGCTATGGGACTCATTGTTTTAATTAATGATTTTTGGAGTAGGGGATGGGGGAAGTTTATTTTATCTTTTTAATTATGTTTTTAAAGGTGTAAAATTGACCTTAAGGCGTGAGCTTGGGACTAGATATGCCAACCATTGGAAAGGTTGCCTTGGAATTAATTAAAACAGTTTTCTAATAGCACTGTAGAGCTACAACTTAATGAGAACATTTATATAAGCTTTTGGAGTGAACTCAGTGCTCACTGGAAATCTACTGTATTCAGTTTTTGCTTTTAATACACACTAATATCTCAAAGTCCCCCTAGGAGAGCTTGAGAATTTGGTGTAAAATAAATAATATGGAATTAGTTTCCCTGGATTCATTCCTGATTGTCACAGCTAACAAATTATTGATCCTGAGAATTATTTATCAAAGGTAAAGTTGGCAGAAAAAAGTAAAAATACGCCATCATTCAAAATTTAATGATGTAAACAGCTAGATTTACTCCAGCCTCACTAGCCTAACTTGCCAGTCCACCACCTGTGCCAATCATAATAAGCAAAGCTGACCTCATGCCAAGATGTTGGAGTATAAAGCCAAGGCTATTACAAGGTTTCCATTCTATAATTTCGTATTAGGTTGCTCTACTCTTTCGCCACGTAAACAAATGAATTTTTTCACATATGAGGTATATTAAGTTCAGAGACTGAATTGGATAAGCCCTCAGCTTAGATTGTACAACTGTTTATGTTCTGAGGATAGACAAGTTAAAGTCTTGAGTGCTGTTTTGAAAGGTTGTGATTAAGGTTTTCATCTAAAAATGTTTCACTGACAACAATGTAGCCTAAGATTTGGGCATTACTTTTTCAAAAGTTCACAACAGAAAGCCTGATTCCACATTCACCAGCCTAGGTACAGACACATGTAAAGAAGAAGAATTCATCACTAATAATTGATCTTTACTAACTTTCAATTTTTGGTAGAAATCCTTCTATAAAAAAAATATTGTAACTCAGAATATCAAGGGAGGATATTAGCTTCTTCAAATTCTGTTTCTTCTAGTAATTTTGTCTCAGGAGGCTAACTACCACTCCAAGACTTGACCCTTGGCTTTATAGATTTCATCTCTTCCTCCAAATGAGATACCGCAGCTCAGGTGATCAGATTTACATATATACCATTTTAACAGTAAATTAATGAAATGACAGAATTTTAATTTCCTCATTTATAATGCCATACTAAGGACCAGAATATTTATTTCTATAAAGAAAGATGGCTCTTCCCAGCATCAATTAAACACCTAAGAAACAAAATGAGTAAAGGCTGTTTGTTGACTACAGAATTTGAACAAATGAGACTGAATGCACCTGGGGAGTGTTTTACCCCTTTGGGGTAAATGGTCTTTGATCCACCACAGAGTACAACATTTTGATTTTAAGAATTCTTGTGTCTTCCAGATACTGCCTCATGTCATTGTATTGCAGTAAGTAAATGCTGATGATTTTTAATATGCAATACTTTAATTAGGAATCAATAGTTTCAAAATGGGTAAAACATTGCTTTCTCTACATTTATTATATCCACATATTTCCTTTCCAAAAATGAACTGGCAAGGAGCTGAAATATTTTCATCATCTATTCCAGAAAGAAACAGGTTATGTGTGTTTAATGATCTCAACTCAAATTTCAAAATTCGGTCCAAAGGTAAATGTTTAATTATTAGTATCAGAATAGCTCCTAAACTCAACCAATAAAAGTTGTATATTCCTTCATTTCACTCATGTGACCAGAAAATATTTACAACTTGATTCATGTCAATTCAGCTCAACAAATATTTATTGAACAACCGCTACATGCCAACCATTGTGCTAGTCATCGGAGTGTGAAAGCACAAAGATGAATCTATTATCCCAGCCACTAAAAAATAACTAGCAGTGGGAACAAATTTAAGTCTAAAACAGTTGCAGATGTCTCTATGATATCTTACTATCATAAAAAAAATATGTCTTCTAGAATATTTTTGTTGTACGATGTATAAGAGAAAAATTTTTAAAAACAAAACTTCCCCAAATGGAACAATTAATCATGCATTTTATAAAAATATTTATTTTTCCAAATAAACCAAAATTAGAGAATAAAAACAAAATTTAGAATGGGAAAAACATTCATAGTATTAAATTATTATTATTATTATATAAAATTTTAAAAATTTAATCTAGGTTAAAAATCACATATAAATATTGAACAAATGTTATGCCTGTAATTTGAATGGTCCTTTTCTCTAAATATTCCATAAATAAATCAAATAAGTTCTGATACATTAAAAGAAAATAAAATAGGAAATTTGTTCTCAGTGTTAACATTTGGGGGGTTATCTGGCACATTAAAATCCTGGTGAAGTTATGACCCACAAATACATTAAATTTTGCATATCATTTTTTCCGGGGCCCCCTCAGGTCTCTCCATGAACCTCTATGGATTATGAACTCCATTTCAGGCATTAACTATAATGCTCACGTGGCCATAAGGTTATGATACCTGATACCTACTGGCACATGTTTTCAATATTCTTGTTTCAGTATTCTTAATTGACACCTTTATTTCATTATTAGGGCATACTGCTGTCTCTATTGTCCTGCCTGTCATTTACTTGCCTTAGAAAGACTTGTTGTCTCACCCCAATTGTCTCAATATCATGTTCTACCTGACTTTAGCGCTCTCTTACGTCACTCCCCTGCCTCTCAGAGTCAGTTTCTAGGATAAGCCAGTTTGATATTTCTCACTGTATTTAATACTTCCAACCCCACAGCCTTTCAAGACATTATAATGATCATAAATTGGTATTTGATCAATAATGTTGGTAGCCAGCCCCGGTGGTCTAGTGATTAAGATTTGACGCTCTCACCACCGTAGCCCAGGTTCCTTTCCTGGTCAGGGAACCACACTACCCACCTGTCGGGTGTCAAAGTTTAGTGACTGCGTGTTGCTGTGATACTGAAAGCTATACCACCGGTATTTCAAATACCAGCATGATCACCTATGGTGGACACGTTTCAGCAGAGCTTCCAGACTAAGGCAGACTAGGAAGAAGGACCTGGCCACCCACTTCTGAAAAAATTGGCCATGAAAACGCTGTGAATAGCAGTGGAACATTAGCTGATACAGCGTCGGAAGGTGAGATGATGGGGCAAAAAGACCAGGCAGTCTTCAGCTCTACTATACTAGGAGTCAGACTCGGCACTGACAAGAATCATAGCATTGGTAACAATGACAAATTGATTGGACAAGGGACAAACTGGACACAAGGAGATTGTTTAGAACTCTATTTCCATTATCAAGTTTGAAGATAATTAGAGCTTGAACTAGGGAAATTTAATTAGAGCTTGAACTAGGGAAATTTTAGACTCAAAAGTTGTTGACTTTCCTGCCGTCATAATCCTGCCACTTACTCGGCTTCATCCCCTGATTTCCAACTCTTTCGGTATATTTTTTGGGGTACCAGATCCTGGGTCTTCATATGATATAACTTCAAAGCCTGAGTTTACTTTCCATTATTTCATTAACCTTTTCCATATTCTTATAATGTTTGGCTTTATCTTTTTTGTAGTCCAATTTAAATTGTCTTGAAAAGTACTAATTGCCAATTGTCTATAATGGCTGGGATGAAATAAACAATAGTAAATTAGCTTATACTAGAATTTTGCATAAAGAGAACTTCTGAGTTTCCTTTTGTTTATTCTAAGTATAAATTTTCCAGTTTTAAGGGATAACACATATGTAGTAGACTATTGTAGCTTTTGTTTTATCTACCCAAGATGACTTATCATTCTCCTTCTACTGGAAACGGTAACCTCTTTCTTTTGGAGAACTCCACCCCTACTCCATGAGGTTTAAGTAGAGCTGTCAATCACTGCCCCTTATTCCCCAGCAACCATGGCAATGGGCAGGTTACCTAAGTCTGGCCAATCATGGTATGGTCAGTTCAGGAATGGCCATTGGCCCAAGTCTATCTAAACAGAGATCTCCTCAGAAAGATTCTTTAGAGATAGCAGGGAAGGTTCTCTTTCTCATGGGGCTAATATGCTGAAAGGAATAAGCATGGAGATCCTTGCTGACATCTCACCCAGCTATAAGATAATAAGAGGAAATTAGACCAATTTACAAAGAGTTTCATAGACAAGTAAATATGAGACGTGAATGGAAAGAGTGATTAAAAGCATCATTTGAGCCTCTAGAATTGGTGCTGGAATAAACATAAGATTTAGAGTAAAATATCTGGGTTTCAACTTAATTTTAATAGAATTCAACAAATACATATGTGCCAAGAACTGTTATATGTTTGTGAGGAAGACTGCAATTAAATTGGTTCCAAGAACCTGGTGCCTGTATGCTCCCAAATCAGGCACATTTCCTTTCCAAGCTTCTAGCCAAGACACAAACTTAAGTAAAGGTTCATGAGCCACTCCTTCTGAGAAGGCTACTATAAACTCACACAGTCCCTATCTAGGACATGAACCATTTTTACAATCATCAGTTCCCCAACCACAGGTCTCAACGGGCTCCTAGATTTGGAGGAAGTTCATATTCTCCAAGTCCAAGTCCACATTCTACTGCCCACAATCCACAGACAGATGACTAAACAGATAACTCCATGACTGTGCAGAAAGGTGTCAACAGCACAACTGTTTTACCTTTCTAGCCTTGTGTTGCTGCCCTTCTCCATCTAAAATATCCCCCTTTAATCACACTTACTTTTTCTACCCCATGCAACTTCCCTATGAGCCCTAAAATATTGACAGCTAATCAAAACCCAAGCAAAATATAGGTTACTCAGAATTATTTTTGTACAATGGGTAGGGATGAGGGCAAACACCATATAATAAGCACACTGACTGGCATAAGGCCAATAGGAAGACATCTATGTGAAAGGTATCATCTGACGCTCTTTACATTACATGTATAATCTGACCAGTGAGAAACAGGAAAATGGCTCCCAGGGCTTTTTCATCATGATGGAGGTCATTCTCCCATTGTTTTCTGACTTCTTCAACCTCCGTCCAACGGCATCCATTAGATATTTCAACTCTGTTGCTCTCAGCCCACAGAGACCCTACTCTTCACTCTGAGTGCCAGTACCCTTTCCTGGAGGTCTAATTCAGGGAACTCTGTAAAACATCCTGTGATTTCATGGCTGGCTACTGCCTCTCCCACTGGGAAAAGCCTGGTCTAGAGACGCAATTGTGGGAACAGGCCTCCTCTCTTGAGAATGATGCCAAGTATATTAGAAGCATTCATCAATGTGAAGAAACCTGACCTCACACAATTCATGAAAAAATTCTATACTGCGAGAGTATTCTTAACACCTTTCTCTTGATTCAGGGACACTCCAGCAACCTAAAAACCTGAACCTGAGGCTGTCCTCCTACCTTAGAAGTGGTCCTTTTGCTTGTCCTGTTTGGGCCCCACGGTTGTGTACACTCTGTCTTTTCTTATCAAGGACACTTCATTTTATTTTTTCAGGTTTCCTTGTCCTCATATTATATAGGCCAATGTCACTCTGCTTGCACATTCCACTCAAGGAAAGACCACTGGACCACCTATTTGCCCCAGAGAAGGGAAATACATGTTAAAAAAAAAATCCCCTTTAACATTTCCAAAAATATCATGAATGTAATTGAACTGAATGAGGATTTCAAAGAAAGATTTTTCTACCAATGACTTCTTGGAGTCAATGAATATGATTGTGTCCATATTTCTCTGTATGAAAAATAAGTGCATAAAACAAATTTCACAGGATTAGAAGTGGAATTGGTAAAGCAGGCCTGGAAAATGTAAATGCTGCCAGACAGTTTCCAGAGATGTCATGTCACTATTGCTCATTCTCTTCTCATATCCAAATTCCAAAAAAAGTGAGAATTACCTCACACTCACAGAGAAAATATCTGTATTCCCCAAACCACATGTGGGGGTTTAGTCAATTGATATATTTAAATATAAAAATATCCCTACTATCCAATATATTAAGAATAAATATTTTGGTCAGTCTATGTATGCACATATCTAAAGCCACTCACACCAAATGTAGATAGATAAACATACACAGAGAGAAAAAACTGACTCTGGGTTCACTCAAAGTGAGTATTGTTTTTCTTGCATCTAAGTCTTGCACGTGAATTGAATCCGAGATCAGTGGTTTTGGAGACACGTTTATTACCAGCAACAAATCGGTGAATGTGAATGTGTCAGTGGGGGGAGGGAAGAGAAAATTTAATTAGGTGTTCTAGGCAAATCATGCCACCCACGAGTATATTTTCTGGACATAGTGGTATTTTTACTGGCATAGCATAGCTATATGATGTTATTTTCCTAAGTTAATATATTTTTTTGAACAAAAGTTTGATCAAAGCAGTTGGCAAAATTAGATTTTACCTTTTCAGTTGAGGGGTGGCTCAGAGGAGGCATCGCTTTGGAGTTGTCATGTGTGAATGGCTATAGGTTCTTAAATTGTATGAAATGGTGCTACTATAGCAGCATTAAGATCCTTGAGTGAAAAAAATAAAAACTTGGTGAAATCTGAAAAGTTCTCCAGGAAAACTGACACTCTGTTTTATATGCCATTCCATTACTATTAATGATTAAGTTCATTTTCCTAAAGAGAAAAAAACATGTTCCAGATGGTCAGTGATGAAATAAATAATTACCAACATCAAATATATTAGACAGCAAGAGTCAATAAGGAAGTTAGCACTGTGTAAGCATTGTCAATAGAATAGAAGAATTATAAGATGTGATAACGATCAAGAAACTTGCAATCAAAATTGGAGAAGGCTAAATTACATAGCGAAGAATACCATTGGTTAAACTGAACAGTAATGTTCTTTCTCACCATTTTTGCCTGGCTAATTCTTATTCATCCTTCAAGATTCATTTTACGCACAGGTCCTTTTGGAAGCATGGCCCAATCTGCCACACCTCCCTTGACCCAGCCCCACACTACACTAGGTGGTATTTCATTGCACTCTGTGCATTCCTCTAATATAGCAGAGGTCACACTGTATCAGCAGGGTCTCCCTAACTAGGCAGTGAGCTATCGAGGGCCAGGTCTTTTCATCTTTGTTTTCCCAGAACTCGGCATCACTGGCAGTGAGTAGGAGCTCAATAAGTGTTTGGTAGATTAGTGTTGAATGCCACCAATGGGAACAAAGAATGATGAGGGCTAAAGAAGTAAGGGAAAGCTATGCGGTAGATTTTAATACCCACTAGTTGCAGAGTTATAGCGGCAACTGTCTCTGCTCAGCACCCCACTTTGCAGAGCAAATTGCCCTTTCCTCATCCCATGTGACTCTGGGATCCTTTCCCTTAACCACAGCCATGTGACCCAGGCTGTGTGCAGAAATCAGCCAAAGAACTGGACACATTACTTAACTATAGCCAATCAGAACCTTTTCTTGAAATGTACCACCTAAACACATGGTGAGAGAGGGTCTTTCTTCCTGTTAGATCTCAAGCTGTAAGCATGTCAGCTAATACCTTGTCCTCTGTGTGGGGAGAGCACATGTGAAGCAGCACAACATGGCTAAGAAGAGAGGCAAGACGCACGGAGAAATAGAGTCAAGGCAAGCGTCAGATCCAGACGTGCTGCGTTTAGACCTGTGATGCATATTCTGTTTCGTTTCAGTTAGAATAATAGGTGTCTTGCCACTTGAAACCAAAAAAGGCCCGTCTAATGCAATAAACCCTCATTAAAGTGTATAGTAAACAAAGTTCTCTCACATTCGTTAGCTGTTTTAAATCCCCATATCATCTCCTGTGATTGACATTATTATTACTCCAATTTTAAAGATGAATAAATTGAGGCTCAAAGAGATAAAATATCTTGCTTAAAATCTCACAGAGGGAGCTGGCCTGGTGGCGTAGTGGTTGGGTTCACGCCCTCCAGTTCTGTGGCCTGGGGTTCACAGGTTCGAATCCTGGCGCTGACTGACGCACGGCCCATCAAGCCGTGCTGTGGCAGCATCTCACATACAAATTAGAGGAAGACGGGCACAGATGTTAGCTCAGAGTCAATCTTCCTCAGCAAAAAGAGGAAGACTGGCAACAGATGTTAGCTCAGGGCCAATCTCCCTCACCAAATAAAAAAAGAAAAAAAATCTCACAGGGAAAATGCGACAAATTCACCTGGATATTCTGATTAGGTGTGATATTCTTTTCATTATACATTGTGGCTTTAGGATGGCATTAAGACTCTACCTCAAATTTACAAAAGCACAAAACACGCTATCGTATGAATGTACGCAGGGTGACCTGGGCTGAGCCCACCCTGAGAATAAGGGCAGAAGAGCAACAACTGTCTTCATTTCTGTGCAGAGTACAGCATGGCTTTTGCTCAGAGATAAGTATTTTAGCAGCACCAAATATGCAGGGCTTTGTTCACGAATATATTTCTGGGACATCTCAGAAATGTTTTGATGGAGGTTGATGACTTAGACGCTGTGTAAACTGAAGGGATAATGAACAAGGAAATTTTGTGTATAGAGGCTCATTTGTACCCACAATTTGGTGAAGCTTGAGCATGTTCAAGTTAAATTTGTCTTCCTTGAATAACCTGTTTGAGTTTTAGGAACCAAGCAAAGATGGAAATATACTTGTATTTACTCAAAAATGTTTCTACCTATTGATTTTTTTAATGGATGCTTCTATCTGGAACAGAAAAGGAGATATTAGCTAGGAAGGGTCATACATCTAGAAAGATCAACTTTTTTATGTTAAATTGTTATTTAGAGGCAGGAGAACTTGGTTGAACTTCAAAATGCAAGATAAACTGGCTGTATGAACTTGATCCATCTCTTTAAATTTCAATTTCCTCACTTGTGAAGTGACTATACTGATAATTACCCTTGGGATACTTGCAAAGATTTAATCGATTAATATGTACAAATTTGTATAATAAATGTTAAAACAGTAGAAATATTAGCTGTTATACTTGCTTGTAATATCACATTCAGTAAGATTTTGCTTATAACACTCTGCAGATTGAAAGACTTTTTCCAGAGTAAAAAAATAGTTTTAGTAACTATTTCTTCTAGTTCTTCAAACAGAAACAACTCTGCCTAGAGACAAGTTCTTTTTGGTGAATTATATTTCAACACTTGTGTATGTATATTATATGTATATGCATATATATATTATATACTATAGAGATGTACATAACATGAATTGAATAAAAGACAACTTTAAGAAAGATCTTTCATCCCAGATGTTCTACTTTTATTTATATAACAGTGAAAAAAAATCTACTTAGCCACTGGCTAATCTGCCTTCGCATTTAGGAAACAATCCCACTGAATCGTAGGCCTCTATCTTATTTTTGTCAAAACACCAGAAGTGAAGTTCTTCAACCTGCAGGCAAAGCTCTGCTCAGGACAGAAACCAAAATAATCCAGCCTGCCAGTACAAAAGGGCTTGCGTGTTCTCCAACAGGTGAGGTCTGGCACTGAAGTCTACCACCTGGCAAGGTTGGTGTGGCTCCCTGACCTGGATTTTCCTTCCAGGGTTGCAGGCCTTCAAGTCCCTTTCTGTCCCCACACCTCTCAGTGTTTGTCCAGACCTTTGGACTGCTCTGCCCTCTGGGCTTGGAGGCCTGCCCTGACTCCATGATTTGCACTGACTAAGGGGCTGGGTTAAGGAGGAAGGAAGGGGTAGGGAGAGCGGTGCAAATCATCTCTGTATTTTCTGTCATTTCACCACTGAACTTTTACCATCCTCTTCCCTTTCCTAAGATGTGTTCTACCTCCTGTCTCTCCTCTCCACCAGTCACTGGTGTGGGTCCTGCTTTAACCCAGTGAGACTTCCCTGGAGTCAGGACTGTGTTAACTGTGTGATTATTAGTATCACTGCAGCTCATAACTTCTGCTACCCTAAACAAATTAGGAACCAGTGGCTACCAATCTCAGCCCTGTTCAGACAGGAGCTTGCCACAGTGCCATGTACACTATGATTTGAATTTTTTGCCACTTCTATGGGAGTCAACCCTGCACCATGGGAGTCTCCTCCTGTGCTAGGGAAACAGATGATTTCCCCTATTTTCGTTGGCCGACTGTAAGATTCCTGCATGACCCAAAGCCAAGAACACACAGATTTTGAAAATATCCACACTAAATAGAATGTCTAAAAATAATTTATTTCTTTCATCAGTAAACAAGCTTTAATGTCCCTATTACCTATTTCTCCCAAATTATAGCAAAAAGTAAAATTATTTTAAAGGTTCTATTTTTTAACTCAAAAAGTAGTAACAGTTCTGTTATAGAAAATGTAAAAAATACAGAAGAGTCTAAAGAAGAAAAAATACTCATTGCATTCATTAAATATACAGAATTATTTATTATATCCAGTTCAGAGAATACAAATCTTCACGTAAACACGCATACGTGTACATGACATTGGATGCTTAATAAATCTCAGCTGCCCTAATTTACTGTGTGAACTTGGAAAAGCTATTTGTCCTCTCTGGACTTTACTTCACCTGTAAGGGAGCTGAACTTAATGCCGTCTAAGCTCTTGGGTACATCTAAAGAACTAAGATGCTGTGGGTCTGTGACTTTCTGAAACTTTAACGTTAAAATGCTAAATAAAAGTTTTAGCTGAGGCATAATAAAATAGGTACCAGATGCAAAACTGAATTATGAGACAGAGCAATTTATTAAAAACAAAGTGTGTAAGGTGAGTAGAGTTGCTATTTGGTTTCCTAGCATGCAGGGTCAGATTTTTTTCTTTTTAATGGCATGAAGAGAGTCAAGTAGAGTGGGAAATCACACAAGAAAAATAAATCATGCCATAATACAAGGAAGCTTAATTGCTAGGATGAAAATGTTTTATTCATTTTGATATACATTATGTAGTCACTGATGTTTTTGACAAGCATTTGGATGTAACTGGAATTGTACTTAAGGAAGATAAATCTAAATTTCTTTTTCCCCTTTGTTCTTTTTCTTTTGGTGAAAAAGGTTGGCCCTGAGCTAACATATGTTGCCAAACTTTGTCTTTTCACTTGAGGAAGATTGTCCCTGAGCTAACATCTGTGATAATCTTCCTCTATTTTTTGTATGTGGGTAGCCACCACAGCATGGCTTGATGAGTGGTGTGTAGGTCTGTGCTCAGCATCTGAACCCACGAACCCCAGGCTGCCAAAGCAGAGAGCATGAACTCAACCACCATGCCACCAGGCCGGCCCCACCCCTTTGTTCCTTTTGTGTGTGTGTGTGTGTGTGAGGAAGATCAGCCCTGAGCTAACACCCATGCTAATCCTCCTCTTTTTGCTGAGGAAGACCAGCTCTGAGCTAACATCTATTGCCAATCCTCCTCCTTTTTTGTCCCCAAAGCCCCAGTAGATAGTTGTATGTCCTAGTTGCACATCCTTCTAGTTGCTGTATGTGGGACGCGACCTCAGCATGGCCGGAGAAGCGGTGTGTCAGTGCACGTCCAGGATCTGAACCCATGCCGCCAGTAGCGGAGCTTGCGAAGCCACGGGGCTGGCCCCACTTTGTTCCTTTTGTAGCAGTTACGTTTTATTCTTGTTTTTATTGTTGAGCATGGAGGTGTACAGGAATGATCTCTCCTTGTAGCTTTGTCACTATTTAAGGAGAGTGTTTGCTTGATACCCGCGCGTGTGTGTGTGTATCTGTGTATCTTTATTCCAAAAATTGCCAGAAGGGCCTGTGTCTATTTTAATCCCTTCACTACACAAATTCAAAATCAGTGTTATAATTAGGAATCCAGTATAATTCCCTGTTATCATTAAAATTTGCTTTGTTGAACTTTTGTTGCCTCTCATACTAATTGTTCTCCTTCATATTTTTAGAATTCCAATCAGAATCTAATTCAACTACTATAGTAGCCATAGGACACACTATCTACCTACTTAAAGTTCCAAGAAAGAGTTCATAATGGAAATGTCTTTTCCTCAAATTTTATATTGCCTGCCACAATTATAAAAATATAGTTTTATGCTATTTACGCCAATTAATGAGGTGATTTCCTCTTTTCATTCTTATCTTTAATCCTTACCTAATAATTTTCTCTTTGAATCCTAAACTATAAAATATATATTTCTTTTTAGTTCTTTGCCTTGTTCTATTTCCAATGGATTTTTCTTACCTTCCTTTTTTTTTTCCTACCCACTGGTCTTCCAGCAACCCCATACAAAGTCAGTCATATTATCCAATATTATATGTTGTTTCAGCATCGAGCATACTCCACCCTTGAGAGGTCATATTTCATGAATGACGTGATTTGTGTGTATAGGGCTGGGGGATGGGAAGGTAAAGAGAAGAAGGAAAGACTATATATACATTCATATAAGGAATTGGGGCTTCCTTTGGGTTGAAACACCATATAAACACATTATTGTTAGTAAAATTGAAGACCTGGTTAAACTGGAAAACCAGAGTAAGAAAGACTTTTTGTTTTTAAATATGGAAACAGAAGAAGCCATAACTGAAAATAAAGTGGGGTTCCTGGATAGTCAGTCTCCTGTGTTTTCGGTTGGTGCAAGTCAATGGAATCCTTTCATAGCAAGCAAAAGTTGGCTACAGGGCAGCTGACACTGGAAACACAGCACAGAGCTCATGTTTTCTGGAGTTTACTGACTGCTTCCCAAACAGAAGAAATAAACAGAGAACTGGGTTTTTAATTTTAGGATCTATTTACACCCTATTAAATTAAAGAACCCAAATGACGTCTGCCTGGAGGAACTCCTGGCTGCACCACTGCCTTCTTTCCTAGCTTGACAAAAGATGGTTCAGTACGAAGCAGGCACCTATCACTCCCTTGGCCAGAAGTACCAGTCGCTGGGATGAAACACAAAATAATGCCGTTGCCATTGTGTTTGCGATCACGTCACACCTTAGCTCTGCCAGCTACTTAGTTTCAATTCAGTTTTAAGAAGTTTATGCAAAAAACAAGTTGTGTATTGAAAGTTGCTAACCACCAAGTTTGCTAAACTGTGGCTTGAATTGGGGGCCTGCAAGCTTCCCCCTCAAAATGAGACCAATTGAGTTTCATTTTGAATTTTGTTTTTTAAACACTTATATGTTATACATATATATATATATTATTTTGTTCATAGATATTATTTTCCTCTTCTCTAGTTTAGAAATGTTTGCCAATATATTTATTCTTTGTCTTCTATCATTAGAAAGAGAGCTCAAAAAGAGTAAGGAAACTTTCGGTATTGATAGGGACTAGGATAGTGCCTATTACGTAGTAATAAACAATAAATGCTTTCATAAAAGAGAAAACTGAGGGGCCGGCCCAGTGGCGCAGCGTTTAAGTGTGCGCGCTCAGTTTTTGCGGCCCGGGATTCAGATCCTAGGCACGCACCAAAGCACCGCTTGTCAAGCCATGCTGTGATGGCGTCCTATATAAAGTAGAGGAAGATGGGCACGGACGTTAGCCCAGGGCCAGTCTCCCTCAGCAAAAAAGAGGAGGACTGGCATTGGATCTTAGCTCAGGGCTGATCTTCCTCACAAAAAAAAAAGAGAGAGAGAAAACCGACACACACACCTGTGAAAGCTGGTGTGCTTGCCTTTAGAATGATGAATTTATATATATATGTATATATCACCAAAAGCATGAACCACAAAAGAAAGAATAGACAAATTGGACTTAATTGAAATTAAAACCTTTTGTGCATCAGATGACATTATCAAGAAGGTGAAAAGTCAATCTACAGAATGGGAGAAAGTATTTGCAAATCATATATCTGATAAGGGCCTAGCAGCCAGAATGTATAAAGAACTCTTACAACTCAGGCACAAGGCACACACCCAATTAAAATATGGGCAAAAGAGTTGAATAGACATTTTTTCAAAGAAGATATACTAATGACCAAGAAGCAAATGAAAAGATGCTCAGCATCATTGGTCATCAGAGAAATAAAATTAAAACCACAATAAGGTATCACTTCATACCCCCTAGGATGCCTATAATCAGAAAAGTGAAAAATAGCCAGGATTGGCAAGGATATGAGTAATTGGAACACTTGTACATTGCTGGTGGGAGTGTAAAATGGTTCAGCTGTGGTGAAAAACACTTTGGGAGTTACTCAAAAATTTAGATGTAGAATTATGATATGACCCACAAATTCTACTCCTAGGTATATATGTACCCAAAAGAATTGAAAATAGGGACTCAAACAAATACATATACACATATGTCCATAGCAGCACTATCAGAATAACCGAAAGATGGAAACTGCCCAACGGTCCCTCAATGGCTGCATGGATAAACAAATTGTGGTATATACATTCAACGGAAAATTATTTAGCCATGAAAAGAATGAAATACTGATACATGCGATAACATGGATGAACCTTGAAAACGTTATAAAACATTATGCTAAGTGAAAGAAGCCAGACATAAAGGTTACATATTGTATGATTCCATTTATATGAACTATCTAGAATAGGTAACTTCATAGATACAGAAAGAAAACTGATGGTTGCCAAGGTGGTGGGGATAAGGGAGAACGGGGAGAAACAGTTTAATGTGTATGTGGTTTTATTTTGGGGTGACGAAAATGTTTTGGAACTAGATAGAGGTGGTGGTTGCACAACACTGTGAATGTATTAAATGCCACTAAATCATTCACTTTAAAATGGTTAATTATATGTTGTGTGCTTTTCACATCAATAAATTTTTAAAAATTAGTAACCTCAGAAAATTCCATTTAAAAATATTAATTGAAAAGAGCATTTCTGCTTTGATGTGTGCTTTTATAAAAGAGCCCTGTTGACAATTTCCTCTTCTACCAGAGTGATTTAGAGGCAAAAACCAGACATTCCAATTTAACAAAAATTGCATTGGCATATACCCTTTATTATTAGGAAAAAATACTAAACAAAGACATGAATTTAAGTTTGGAGACCAACTTACTAGTTTAGAAAAACAATAATATCTTTGTATTTCAGTGTCCTCATCTGCAAAACAGGAATAATATTATCTATTCTATCTAGCCCACAAAGTCCATGTAAGGATTAAACAAAACTATTTACATCAGAGTGCTTCTAGAACTCTAAAGTACTACATAAATAAAAGATATTATTGTATTCATTAATACAATTAAACAGCCATTAAATGTCAGCATTGGCATAACTTTAAGCAAAAGACTTTCAGAAAAATGCAGCAACTAGCCAAAATTTAATTTAATTAAAAATATTTATTGATTGCCACTGTACATCACACAATATTCAAGCACTTGAAATACAATGAACAAAATAGACGGAACACCCTGCCTTCAGGGAGCTCACCACCTTGCTGAGAGATGTGTCAGAGGGTACACGCTTAGAGAGTAAGGGCATATGTTTAAGGGTGGGTAGAGAGGAGAGAGATGGTTATATTTTTTGTGAGGGAAATCAGCCCTGAGCTAACATCCATGCCAATCCTCCTCTTTTTTTGCTGAGGAAGACTGGCCCTGGGCTAACATCCCTGCCCATCTTCCTCCACTTTATGTGGGACGCCACCACAGCATAGCCTGACAAGTGGTGTGGCGGTGCGCGCCCGGGATCCGAACCCGGGCCGCCAGCAGCGGAGCACACACACTTAACTGCTATGCCACAGGGCCGGCCCCAAATCTTTTTTTTTTTTTTTTTTTTTTGTGAGGAAGTCAGCCCTGAGCTAACATCCGTTGCCAATCCTCCTCTTTTTGCTGAGGAAGACTGGCCCTGAGCTAACACCCATGCCCGTCTTCCTCTACTTTATATGGGATGTTGCCACAGCATGGCTCAACAATCAGTGCATCAGTGTGCGCCCAGGATCCGAACCGGTGGACCCCGGGCTGCCACAGCGGAGTACGCACACTTAACTGCTTGCGCCACCGTGCCGGCCCAAGAGATGGTTATTTTAAATCCCAAATGTACTATTTCTCCTCCATGCTTCTGTAAGAGCGAGCTTAATTCATAGCAAATGGAATATATAGGTTTATACTTCCATATACAGAGATTTGTTGAAGGCAGGGAAAGAAATGAATCTAAACTTCAAAACTCTAAGTCCATTTTGTTTAACGAAATTAACTCATGAGAAGGCATTCTGAGTCAAGAATTATGTGGAAATTGCTTTACATTATAAGGTGAGAGGATTTGAGTCTCCTGGTAGAGTCGAGGGCCTAGAAAAGGGATTGAAGGGATAAGACGGTGTGAAAGGGTAAAGCAACACGGCTGGTGTTGAAGTCCATGGGGAAAAGATACACTCTGAGAAGTTCAAGTGATGGGTTCCCTAAGTCCTATTAAATAACAGAAACTTATAATTAATTTTGAATCATCTTTGTTGTTTCAATTTAAATGCTTTTCATTACCCTAGGCTCAGATAAGGTCTGCTCTCCATAAAAATGCTGGGGTTTTAGGAAACTCAAGCAAAGGGATTGTTTTCTACATCTTTGGTGGTATGGAGCAAAGAGAAGAGAACAGTCCCAGGAAGTGAGACATGAGTGGAACTGAGCATTTAACAGGACTAGGAACTGGGATCCAGAGTCACCATAAACAATAAGATCCTAGGAACACACAGCAATCTAAGCGAAAACACTGAAATACTGCCCTCAGCAGTAGATTTAACTGGAGGACTTTAATTAATATAGGTTTTTTATTCCAATGGGAAAGACATCCTAAACCAATAAGCAGAAGAAAAGCCTCATGCAAACTGTGGAGATCTACAGGTACCTTGGCGTAGCTGGACCATAAATTCTGAGGTCAGAGTAGTAAATAATGAGGCTAATTGGAGAAGAGAAGCCACTTCATGGGGACGGAAAGCTTTATATGCATTGAGAAGGAGCTTGGAACCCTCTTAGGCAATAGAGAGCCTTAGAGTTTTAAGCAGTGAAGTTATATATCAGATTTATGACTTAGTAAAACCACTTGGCATTGTGGGTAATATGGCTCTGAGGGGTACAGGTATATAGTTTGAAAAGCCCACTCATGGATAAGTTTAGTAACAGGATTAGCTACCCTCTGGTTATCTAATACCCAAGCAGTTTCATTCAAAATTTTCTTCAGAGGCCTAGCACCCCTGCCAGTGTAAAGTACAGAGGAGTAAGAAATTGCTGCCTAGAAAAATGGAAACCCAGATTCAAGTTAAAAAAGACAAAACCACAGAAGGATGACTTTGGTATTTTCTTTTAACTAATGAAAACATCAGAAATTGCAAATACCCACAGTTTTCCAGGAAGAGAGAATTGCTTTGCATGAGGCTTTCCTGCCAATGTTTTCTTCTCCCCTACTTTTTAAAAGAGACCCTTTGGGGCACCTCATACTCTACAAATTCAGTATTTGAATAATTATTCATTTTAGTTTTATAAATTTTGTACAGAAAGTGAATTTTCTTTGTAAAAAATGTTGCTGTAGGTTGACAATTGAGAGAGCCAGAAAATTAAGATAAATAGAAATGTTGGTTAATGTATTCAAAAGATAGAAAGGAGGATCTTTAAATTATGATAAACAAGGGGAAAAATCATGAACATATAAGAATATAGTGAATAAAATTGAACACAGAATCACTTAAGATTAATTTCTAAAATTTCCTATATAAAAGAGAGCTATTTAATCGTGTTCTAAGAAATAAGACAAGAAAAGAAAATGCCCAGTGGTTAAAGAAGATCGAAAAAAAGGTAGAACTGTTCAAACACTATTTTCTTTCAATTTCTCTATGAAGGTAGTTAGAAACAGTGCTTAAGAGGAAATTGATTCTTCTAATCCATGAAAACAGGATATCTTTCCATTTATTTGTGTCTTCTTCAATTTCTTTCATCAATGTTTTAAGTTTACTGTATACAGATCTTTTACCTCCGTGGTTAAATATATTCCTAAGTTTTTTTTTTTTTTTGATGCTATTATAAATGGGATTGTCTTCTTAATTTCTTTTTCAGGTAGCTCACTGTTGGTATATATAAATGTGAGTGATTTTTATGTGTTGATTTTGTATCCTACAACTTTACTAAATTCATTTATTAATTAGTTTTTTGGTGGAGTCTTCAGGGTGTTCTACATATATGATCATGTCACCTGTAAACAGAGATAGTTTCACTTCTTCCTTTGTAATTTGAATGCCTTTTATTTCTTTTTCTTGCCTGATTGCACTGGCCAGGACTTCTAAGACTATATTGAATAGAAGTGGTGAGAGTGGGCATCCTTGTCTTGTTCTTATCTTAGAGGAAAATCATTCAGCTTTTTACCATTGAATATGATGTTAGCTGTGGGCTTGTCATATGTGGCCTTTATGTTGAGGTACATTTCTTCTAAACCTGAGAGTTTTCAATGTGTTGAGAGTTTTTACCATTAAATGATGTTGAATTTTGTCAAATGCTTCTTCTGCATTTATTTTTTTAATTTTCTGTTTATTGCAGTAACATTGGTTTATAACATTGTATAAATTGCAGGTGTACATCATTATACTTCTATTTCTGCATAGATTACATCATGTTCACCACCCAAATACTAATTACAACCCATCACCACACACATGCACCGAATTATCCCTTTCACACTCCTCCCTTCCCCCTTCCCCTCTGGTAACCACCAATCCAATCTCTGTCTCTCTGTGTTTGTTTATTGTTGTTGTTATCTACTACTTAATGAAGGAAATCATACGGTATTTGACCTTCTCCCTCTGACTTATTTCACTTTGCATAATACCCTCAATGCCCATCCATGTTGTCACAAATGGCTGGATTTCATCGTTTCTTATGGCTGAGTAGTATTCCATTGTGTATATATACCACAGCTTCTTTATCCATTCGTCCCTTGATGGGCACTTAGGTTGCTTCCAAGTCTTGGCTATTGTGAATAACGCTGCAATGAACACGGGGGTGCATGTATCTTTATGCATTAGTGTTTTCAAGTTCTTTGGATAAATACCCAGCAGTGGAATAGCTGGATCATATGGTAGTTCTATCTTTGATTTTTTGAGGAATCTCCATACTGTTTTCCATAGTGGCTGCACCAGTTTGCACTCCCACCAGCAGTGTATGAGAGTTCCCTTCTCTCCACATCCTCTCCAAGACATGTTGTTTCCTGTCTTGTTAATTAAAGCCATTCTGACGGGCGTGAGGTGATATGTCATTGTAGTTTTGATTTGCTGATAGTTAATGATGTTGAACATCTTTTCATGTGTCTGTTGGCCATCTGTATATCTTCTTTGGAGAAATGTCTGTTCAGGTTTTTTGCCCATTTTTTAATTGGGTTGGTAGTTTTTTTGTTGTTGAGATGCATCAGTTCTTTGTATATTTTGGAGATTAAGCCCTTATCAGATGTATGGTTTGCAAATATCTTCTCCCAATTGTTAGGTTGTCTTTTCGCTTTGTTGATGGTTTCCTTTGCTGTGCAGAAGGTTTTTAGTTTGATGTAGTCCCATTTGTTTATTTTTCCTATTGTTTCTCTTGCCCGGTCAGACGTGGTGCTTGAAAATATGTTGCTAAGACCAATGTCGAAGAGCGTATTGCCTATGTTTTCTTCTAGAAGTTTCATAGTTTCAGGTCTTACATTCAAGTCTTTAATCCATTTGGAGTTAATTTTTGTGTATGGTGTAAGGTAAGTGTCTACTTTCATTTTTTTGCATGTGGCTGTCCAGTTTTCCCAACATCATTTGTTGAAGAGACTTTCTTTTCTCCATTGTATGTTCTTGGCTCCTTTGTCAAAGATTAGCTGTCCATAGATGTGTGGGTTTATTTCTGGGCTTTTGATTCTATTCCATTGATCTGTGTGTCTGTTTTTGTGCCAGTACTATGCTGTTTTGGTTACTATAGCTTTGTAGTATATTTTGAAATCAGGGAGTGTGATATCTCCAGCTTTGTTCTTTTTTCTCAGGATTCCTTTAGCTATTTGGGGTCTTTTGTTGTTCCATATAAATTTTAGGATTCTTTGCTCTATTTCTGTGAAAAATGTTGTTGGAACTTTGATAGGGATTGCATTGAATCTATAGATGGCTTTAGGAAGTATGGACATCTTAACTATGTTAATTCTTCCAATTGAAGAGCATGGAATATCTTTCCATTTCTTTGTGTCTTCTTCAATTTCTTTCAGCAATGTTTTATAGTTTTCCGTGTACAGCTCTTTCACCTCTTTGGTTAAGTTTATTCCTAGGTATTTTACTCTTTTTGTTGCAATTGTAAATGGGATGGTATTCTTAATTTCTCTTTCTGCTACTTCATTGTTAGTGTATAGAAATGCAACTGATTTTTGTATGTTGATTTTGTATCCTGCAACTTTACCATATTCGTTTATTACTTGTAAAAGTTCTCTGGTGGATTCTTTAGGGTTTTCTATAAATACAATCATGTCATCTGCAAATAGTGACAGTTTCACTTCTTCCTTTCCAATTTGGATCCCTTTTATTTCTTTCTCTTGCCTGATTGCTCTGGCTAGGACTTCCAGTACTATGTTAAATAGGAGTGGTGACAGTGGGCATCCTTGTCTGGTTCCTGTTCTTAGAGGGATAGCTTTCAGTTTTTCACCATTGAGGATGATATTAGCTGTGGGTTTCTCATATATGGTCTTTATTATGTTGAGGTACTTTCCTTCTACACCCATTTTATTCAGAGTTTTTATCATAAATGGATGCTGTATCTTGTCAAATGCTTTCTCTGCATCTATTGAGATGATCATGTAATTTTTATTCTTCATTTTATTAACGTGGTGTATCACATTGATTGATATGTGAATGTTAAACCAGCCCTGCATGCCTGGAGTAAATCCCACTTGATCATGGTGTATAATCTTTTTAATGTATCGTTGTATGCGATTTGCTAGTATTTTGTCAAGGATTTTTGCATCGATGTTCATCAGTGATATTGGCCTGTAGTTTTCTTTTTTTGTGTTGTCCTTGTCTGGTTTTGCTGTCAGGGTAATGTCGGCTTCATAGAATGAGTTAGGGAGCTTCCCCCACTCCTAAATTTTTTGGAAGAGTTTGAGAAGGATAGGTATTAAGTCTTCTTTGAATGTTTGGTAGAATTCACCAAGGAAGCTGTCTGGTCCTGGACTTTTATTTTTCGGGAAGTTTTTGATTACTGTTTCAATCTCTTTACTGGTGATTGGTCTATTCAAATTCTCTAGTTCTTCTTGTTCCAGTTTTGGAAGGTTGTATGATTCTAAGAATTTATCCATTTCTTCCAGATTGTCGAGTTGGTTGGCATATAGCTTTTCATAGTATTCTCTTATAATCTTTTGTATTTCTGAGGTGTCTGTTGTACTTTCTCCTCTTTCATTTCTGATTTTACTTATTTGTGCCTTCTCTCTTTTTCTCTTGGTGAGTCTAGCTAAAGATTTGTCAATCTTGTTGATCTTTTCAAAGAACCAGCTCTTGGTTTTATTAATTTTTTCTATTGTTTTTTTGGTCTCTATTTCATTTATTTCTGCTCTGATTTTTATTATTTCCCTTCTTCTACTGATTTTGGGCTTGGTTTGTTCTTCTTTTTCCAGTTCCTTTACATGCATTGTTAGATTGTTTATTTGAGATTTTTCTTGTTTGTTGAGATAGGCCTGTATCGCTATAAACTTCCCTCTTAGAACCGCTTTTGCTGTATCCCATAAATTCTGGCATGTCGTATTTTCATTTTCATTTGTCTCCAAGTATTTTTTGATTTCTTCTTTGATTTCTTCATTGACCCAGTAGTTGTTCAGTAGCATTTTGTTTAATCTCCACGTATGTGTGGCTTTTCTGATTTTCTTCCTATAGTTGATTTCTAGTTTCATACCGTTGTGGTCAGAAAAGATGCTTGGTATTATTTCAATCTTCTTAAATTTATGGAGACTTGTTTTGTGGCCTAATATGTGATCAGTCCTGGAGAATGTTCCATGTGCATTTGAAAAGAACGTGTGTTCTTCGGTTTTGGGATGGAATGCTCTGTATATATCTACTAGGTCCATCTGTTCTAGTGTATCATTTAAGGCCAGTGTTTCCTTATTGATCTTCTGTTTGGATGATCTATCCGTTGGTGTAAGTGGAGTGTGAAAGTTCCCTACTATTATTGTGTTACTGTCTATTTCTGTTTTTATGTCTGTTAATAATTGCTTTATATATTTAGGTGCACCTACATTGGGTGCGTAGATATTTACAAGTGTTCTATCCTCTTGTTGGATTGTTCCCTTGATCATTATGTAATGACCTTCTTTGTCTCTTTTTACAGTTTTTGTGTTAAAGTCTATTTTGTCTGATACGAGTACTGCTACATCAGCTTTCTTTTCATTGCCATTTGCATGGAGTATCTTTTTCCATCCCTTCACTTTCAGTTTGTGAGTTTCTTTAGGTCTGAAGTGTGTCTCTTGTATGCAGCATATATGTGGGTCTTGTTTGTTTATCCAATCAGCCACCCTATGCCTTTTAATTGGAACATTTAGTCCATTGACGTTTAAAGTAGCTATTGATAAGTATGTACTTACTGCCATTTTTTAACTTTTTTTCCTCAGTGTTTTAGTAGTCCTTCTCTGTTCCTTCCTTCTTCTATACAGAATTGATGGTGTCTTTAGTTTAACTTCTGTCTGAAAGCTCTACTCTTTAACTCCCCTCCTCCCTCCTTTTATGTTTCTGCATTTATGGAGATGTCATATGACACATACCGTTCATTTCGGCCAAAGCAATCTTGAGCAAAAAGAACAAAGCTGGAGGCGTCACACTGTCTAATTTCAAAATAAACTACAAAGCTATAGTAATCAAAACACCATGGTACTAGCATAGAAACAGACATATAGACCAATGTAAAAGAACAGAGAGCCCAAAAATAAATCCACACATTTACAGTCAATCGGTCTTCAACCACAGTCAAAGAACACACTGGGGAAAGATAGTCTCTTCAATAAATGGTGTTGGGAAATCTCGATATCCATCTTCAGAAAAATAAAATTGGATTCTTCTCTTGTACCATATACAAAAATCAACTCAAAATGAATTAAAGACTTAAATCTAAGACCTGAAACTGTAAAACTACTAAACGAAAACATAGGAGAAAAGTTTCTTGACATTGGTCTGGGTAATGATTCTTTGAATATGATCCCAAAGTCATTAAACAGTACAATGTTTAACGGAAATAGTAAGAGTAGATATCATTGTCTTGCTCTTGACTACAGGGGGAAAAATGCATTTTTTTTACCAAATATAATTTTGGATTTCTGTACAATTAGGTCAGTTTTTGTTTCTGTATTTTGAAGCTCTGTTATTAGTCGAATACACATTTAGGATTTCTGTATTCTCTTCATGAATTGACCTCTTTCTCAGTATGAAATGTTTCCTTCGTACTATATGAATACTGATATTCCTTGTTCTAAAGTTTACTTTATCTGATATTAATGTAGCCATTCTGGGTATCTTTTGACTAGTGTTTACATGACATATCATTTTCCATCCATTTACCTTTAATATATCTGTGTATTCACATTTAAAGTGGGTTTCTAATAGATAAGTTGAGGTTGCTTTTATATTCACTCTGACAATGAATAACGCAAGTCGTTACAGGCCACTAGTTGCCCCGCCTCTACAATCTGTTTTCCTCTTTTTTATAGTGAATTAGTAAAGATTAGAAAGTGGGTTTGCTGAATAGCTAGCCAGTCTCTACCACACATAAAAATAGAGATTTAGCCAGGCATATGGCCATCCAGATAAAAATTACATTTCGCAGTTTCCATGAGGCTAGGGGTGACTAGGTGAGACTAACGGCATGTGAACAAAAGTAATGGGGAAAATGTCCTAGTCATCATCATTTGAAAGACTTATCCTCATCTTTGTTCTTTCCCTTTCAGAAGGGCTGTAATGTGTTCATAGCAGTGACACAGGTCTGACCATAAAGATGGGGAAATCAGCTAAGAAGAGAGCAAAGCAACAAGGTCACAGCAGGAACCCTGGTCCTTGAACGAAGAAGAGTCAGCAGAACCACTTTCCTGCTCTAGACTGACACCCATCTCTACACTGTTAGTAAAAGTAGCATCAACATCAATCTTGTCTGAAGCACAATACTTTTCTCTTTCTGTTAAAAGTCATATGTTTTCTAGTTATAAAGGCTATAAGTTGACATGAAGAAAGACTCTAAGAACTTAATCTACTCTGCTTATTTATAGTTACTTATCGGTGCAAAATACAAACAACCTCTACAGTGTTAGCTTCTTAATCTCCAGAACAGGAATGGCAAATAGTTCCATATATTAGAATCAAAAGAGAAACAGATTTTTGTGTCCTCTCTTATTTTAGAAATAGTTTCCATATGATCTTAATTACCTTAAAAAAATATTTTTTCATCTGAAACCAAGCAACAAGGTCATGTTACCACTGACCAGGCTTGTTCTGTACCACACGCTTATAATACTCTTCTAACAAATATTTAACATTGATTTTCCATTAAAGCAAAATAAATGAATGTAGCAGTGGCATATCTTATTGAGGCGAAGCAGAGTAGAAAGAGAAACAAAGAAGAAAGTAGTTGAGTAAACACACAACGGTAAACATGTAATGTCCCTTAATTCGTAAGCCTTACCAAATTAGAACAACCAAAACTCCAACTCTAAATGGGCAAGTTAAAATCTGTCAGGGAGACCGGACGGGTAGGGTGTACTTATACATATTTTGACTGAGTACTGCCAGATTGCTCTACAAAATGGTTGCAATAGTCAGTCTTTGCACCAGCAGAGGTCCTATATCCCCACTCCTTCCCGCTCTCCATTTTCCAGTTTTCCTTTTTTTTTTTCCAGTCCAATAGGTGTAAGGTGATATCTCAGCATTGTTGTAATAGTTAAGAGTTAGAGTGTGTCTTCATATTTTTGTTGGCGTTTTGGATTTCCTCTTTTGTAAGTTCTCTCTATCTTTTGCCTGGTTTTCCATTGGGATTGTTGTATTTTATATAATATTTGTAGGGATTCTTGTATATTCTAGATATTAATCTCATAGATTTTATACATTGAAAATAATTTCTCTCATTTTGATAGTTATCAATTTTTTTCCTATGGCATTCCTTTTTAAACAAAAAATGTTAATTTGGGTATGATTAATCAATTTTGTTTATGATTTTAAAGTTTTAAGAAGTCCTTTTCCCTTCCAGCTTGCAAAGATATGCTCTCTCCTTTAGTTTTATTATGTTTAATATTTTACCTTTCATATTTAGGACTCTGACATTAATTCATCTGACATTCACCTGTGAATGCTGAGTTAGGTTGGAATCTATTTTTAATTTTCTTCATATCGTAAAGCAGTTCTCCTATCATCTTCTATCCAACAATTCATTCTTTTCTCATTGATGTGTCAGCATCAAATAATATTCCATTGTCCGGATGTATCACAATTTATCTATTCACCTACTGAAGGACATCTTGGTTGCTTCTAAGTTTTGGCAATTCTGCTACAAACATCCATGTGCAGGTTTTTGTGTGGACATAAGTTTTCAACTCATTTGGGTAAATACCAAAGAGTGCAATTGCTGAATCATACAGCAAGAGTATGTTTAGTTTTGTAAGAAATTGAGAAACTGTCTTCCCTTTGATATTTTGTACCCAGTGGTGCTATTGAAATGCCTGATGTTCATCTGAAATTTATCTTTTTGTAGGTCTTTTCTTTCTCTCTGAAAATATTTAGAATTTTCCCTTTGACTTTGATATTCTTAAAATTCACTATACTAGGTGTGAATTTTTCTCTCACCTGTTTTGTACTCTGAATACTTGCAAACTCAAGTCTTTCATCTTTTTTTAAATTCTGGGAAACTTTATGTTGGTTGTTTCTTCAAATATTTTCTACTTTTATATTTCTCTCTTTCTGAAGCTTCTGTGTGGATTTATCTACATACTTCTATTTCTGGCCTCACTATCTCTTAGCACTTCTTACATGTTTTCTATAATTTTATATTATCTCACTGCTTTCTGGAAGAGTTCCGTAACTTGATCTCTCAACTCATTCATTCTCCAGCTATATCAATCTCACTAATAGTGAGCAGGGTTACATGTATTTCCCAGCTACCCGATTTCACACCATGATCTTTAACCCCTTGATAGCTGTCCATTATTCTCATTTGCTTTCCATGTCTGTCCTGCCTTCAATGTAACTCACATACATCATGGGCATCCTTTGATTTTATGTCTTATTGTTCCACTAATCCTAATTTCTTCCTGTAATATTTTGTCTTGCTTTAATCCTTTACATGACACATCCAGCTCTTCCAAGATATCTAAACCTTTCCTTGAATACTTGATATTTATGAAAATTTACGTATCTATCTGCCTGTCTACCATCTTTATAGACAAATCTGATTGAAGTGTTGTTATTAGAAAGTTTTTTACATCTTCTCCATTCATAGATATCTAGTCATCTGTTGATACTGTAAGACACAGATGTTTGTTGTTCTATCCTAACACAAATTCAATTACCTGTATACATTCTACCTATGAAAGGAGTTTATTTGAAAACGGCTGTAGGACAGGAAGCATGTTGACGTTAATAATCCTAAATATTTTAATCTGTATTTGTAGTTATTTTCAATGGTGTTCTTGAAAACATATTTTTCTTCCAAAGACTTAATTATTTGTTTCAGATCCTCATGTTCATCTTTCCAAAAATGAAATCTTTTAGGTTTTACCTATTTCAGTACATAAGGTATAGAATAAATTATATGCACCTAGAACATAAACACTCAATAAATTTTATTTATTATTAGAATATCTGTGTTATGTTAGTTATGGTTATATAATTCTCAGGAATTCAATTATACTTTACTTAGTTTATTACCCTATAATTAAATATTCTTAATGCAGACAAATTTAAATCTTTATTTTTCAAGGAATACTTTTTTTAAATTTATTCTGTATCAGGATTTTGAAAATAGAAAAAAAAATGTTTCCCAGTGTCCCCTCAACTACCAAGTCCTCTCAGTCTGACACTTTTTTTTAATTGAGGTCACATTGCTTTCTAACATTGTGTAAATTTCAGGTGTACATTATTATATTTCGGCTTCTGTATACACTGCAATGTGTTCACCACCAAAAATCTAGTCTCCATCTGTCCCCATACATATGTGCCTTTGCCTCTTTCATCCTCCCCCTACCCCCTTCTGCTCTGGTAACCACCAGTCTGTTCTCCTTATCTATGTGTTTGTTTATCTTCCACATATAAGTGAAATCATACGGTATTTGTCTTTCTCTGTCTGGCTTACTTCACTTAACATAATACCCTCAAGGTCTATTCATGTTGTTGCAAGTGGCACAATTTCATCTTTTTTACAGCTGAGTAGTATTCCATTGTATACATATACCACATCTTCTTTATCTATTCATCCATTTATGGGCACTTGGGTTACTTCCAAGTCCTAGTTATTGTGAGTAATGCTGCAGTGAACATAGAGGAGCATATATCTTTCTGAATTACTGTTTTCATGTTCTTTGGATAAATACCCAGCAGTGGAATAGCTGGATCATATGGTACTTCTGTTTTTAATTTTTTGAGGACTCTCCATACTGTTTTCCACAGTGGCTGCAGCAGTTTGCATTCCCACCAGCAGTGTGTGAGGGCCCCCTCTTCTCCACATTCTCTCCAACACTTGTTATTTCTTGTCTTTTTAATAACAGCCAATCTGACGGGTGTGAGGTGACATCTCATTGTAGTTTTTATTTGTATTTCCCTAAAAATTAGTGATGTTGAACATCTTTGCATGTGCCTGTTGTCCACCTGTATATCTTCTTTGGAAAAATGTCTGTTTATATCTCAAATAAACAATCTCACACTATACTAAAAGAACTAGAAAAAGAACAAAGCCCAAAGTTAGTAGATGGAAGGAAACAATAAAAATCAGCACAGAAATAAATAAAATGGAGACTAAAACAACAATAGAGAGGATCAATGAAACTAAGAGCTGGTAACAAAGTGAAATAAGTACTTGTTTCTTGTATAGAAGTAAATGAAAATGATGGCCAAAACACATTTATCTGTAGACATCTGAAGAAGATTCAGAAGCACACTAACATAACTGCTAAATTTCGACTCAAAAATAATGAGAACAAAGGCAGTACTTCCCTGTCTAGTACAGTGGCTTGTTTCCCTAGAAGTAAACCTTCATCTTGCTCTTGAAACAACTGTGTTCCTTCTAAGTGTAAAGAACTTGTAAGTAGTCAACACTATCGACACTTTTATCTAAACACTTTTTTCATTGCATTATGTTGTTTTAAAAACCCACAGAAGCAATGGTTGAGTGGCTATGATTTATATATGAACACTTCTCACTTTGACTCACCATTCTAAAAATTTTAATTTTTTATTTTTATGTAAAATAATCCTCAAATCCTTTTCCCTTGTTTTTACCCGAACTTTTCCATTTCTCCTCTTTCACCCTAGCCCATTTTCACATCTATATCTGTTTCTCCTTTCCAGTCAAGTGCTCCAACCAGTGGGCAAGGCTGCCAGTAAGCAAAGATTTACTCAGCGTGTGAAGACGTGGAAGAATATTTGGCTGGTGCATGCCCAGGCTAGCTTTCTCTGGCAGTGCTACACTGAAAGCTACTGTCAAACAGAATGTCATATTGACCAAAAGAGCTGGGGAACAGCCATTAGAACCAGCAGAAATTATCTGTGGGTTAATTTTTTTTTTCACTGTAAGAGAAACATTTCTTCTTTCCTTTCAGGATTGCTATATTTCTTCAATTGACATAAGGAAAATGTTTAAATGGCATAAACAAGATGACTTGTATAAAGAAAAAGAGACAATTCAACATGTGCAATCAAGTTTATATTTACTAATACCTGTTAGTAAAGAACACATAAAGGGTTTCCTCATTCATATTCTGGTTTTCAAATGTTTGTAAAATCCTCACATTTATAGCCAAATGCTATAATTTTAACACTTTATCATCTGTGGCATTGTGAGGGAATAGAGTTTGTGCAGATAAGCAGAAATAATGCATACATAAGAAACAAATTACTTGTGATCACACATAAATGGTTCTTAATGTAGAAATACTATGTGTGTGTGTACTCTTGTATACAAATCAAGAAATGCACAAGTATTTATGGACACTAGCCTATGAATAAAAGTTATTTTTAAATGATTAAAATATGGCAGTAGTCAATGAAACCCTGATTTATAATGCAACAAGTCTCTTAAAGGCTGTAATACCTTCAAAGTGGAGCTTGCATTGCAATGGACTAACATCCCTTTAGATAATCTAAGGTGGGTCCATACCAGATGACATGCATTACTACTTCTTTTTTATATAAAGCAGTTAGAAGGTCAGGCATTTCAGCTGATTATACTATTTCAACAAAGAAAGGTATAGTGATAAACTCTCCTAGAGTAATGTACACGAGATGTACACTAACATACATACCTTTGTTGTATCTCATCTACACAAGCCTCCAGAGCAGCTGCACCACACATTTCTCTTTGAAATCACAGACAAATAAACCTATTCAGACTCTTTATCTCTTCTGCATTCTCACTATTTTTATTTTTCTATTATGTTTATCTTGCATCATTAACTTTATGTATTCCAGACTCCAGCCTAATTTATCAACCAAGAACTGATTCCTACCATTTTTTTTTATGTGGGTCACTGCCACAGCATGGCTGCTGATGAGTGGTGTAGGTCCATGCCTGGGAACCAAACCTGGGCCACTGAAGCAGAGCACACCAAACTTGACCACTAGGCCATGGGGCCGGCCCCTGATTCCTACCATTTTTGATCTTCCAGATCTTCGATTCCCTCAATGACCTGAAACTATGAATGCTCTCAACTCTTAGCTCGGTGTTGGCAAAACTTGATGACTCACTGACTTTTGATCTTAAGTGTCCATCCTACCTATGAGACTGAAATAGCCCTGTGTCTCAGCTTGGCATCAACCAAATGAATGGTGGAGTATCCTCCAAACAGAGATGAGTATTTAAAACAGTCTCTAATATAAATCTGTTAACTCAGATAAAACTAATATACCAGGAGTCATTTGCCTTCCAATCATTTACAAAAGTAGCCTCTTCTAATTCTCTGCTCCTCTCTTTTCTCCAAAGTTGTCTTCTGCTCATTTTTTATCCACATTATTTCATTTAACCATTTCTAGGTGAAATATTTCAAATGATTTTAAATTATACAATAAGCATAAAGTAAAATTTGAATTAGAATTCAGTATAAACCCTTAAGCTACATAATATTTTTTTGGTACATGAGTTGAGACTAGAAATCTTCTCCAAGGTTCAACATCAGGTTTTAAAAACTATGTGTTAGAAACTCCCCTTTATTAAGTTGGTTGACATTTCAAATAAAGTAGTAAATGACAGAAATATTTAGTTCTCCTTTTGGAATGTATGATTGTAATACTTTTCTATGTCCTTGTGCTTATTAATGGTTTATTCTTTTGATGTAAAAAAATTTACAGGCTTTAGATTGGGGAAAAAGTGATATTTTTGAATCTCTTGTGGTAATAAAATATTCCAATATTAATAACAGGTTAAAAAACATTCATATGTCATTTCATTATTTCAATAATTTTACTATTTCAATAAATGCAGGGAGAATTTCAGAATCCCCTCCATAGGTTCTTAACAAATTTTTTAACAAACAAAATTAATAGCAACGTTATTTAAAGCAAAAGTGTTTTATTTTATTTTCAAATCATTTTGGAGGGCAGTGAATAGAGTTTGAGTCTAAAATCACTTAATATCTCTGCATTTTGCTTTTCCCAGTTGTAAAAACAGGAATACAAACATCTACTTCATGGAGTTTTTGTCAAACTCAAATTAAATACTACAATCATGCACCACATAATGACATTACGGTCAACAACAGACCACATATCATATATGATAGTGGTCCCATAAGATTAGTACCATATGACCTAGGTGTGTAGTAGGCTATTCTATCTAGGTTTGTGTAAGTACATTCTATGATGTTTACACAATGACGAAATCGCCTAACAATGCATTTCTCAGAACGTATCCCTGTCGTTAAGCAACACACGATAGAAATGTGGAAAAAATTTACAAATTATAAGACACTATTGGAATTTCAGTATTTATTACGTGACATTTTTTTCAGAATAACAAAAATTAACAAGATAATTTTCATCTATTAAAAGATGTAAAAGAAAGTTATGTTAATATTAAATGTTTTATAGTCTTTATTGCTTTCATAAAATATAAGTTGGCATCATAATTTAAAAGTTTTAGAATTTGTGTATATTCAGCATTGTACGAAGAATTACTATTTACAGTAATGCAATGAATATTTATAGCAGATAGAATGTGAACTAGGAATTAAGTGAGAACATGAAGTTCATCGCATAGCTCAATGTTGGAACAGATATTTTGTTAGGTTATTCTTTTTGTGTTGACTACAACTTGTTACCTATTTATATCAAGTAGTTCTTTGTGACATGTATTACACATTTATGTCATCTAAATCGTACTTAGATGGACTAGGGTTAGTTTTCTAACAGGAGACAGAAAGAGAAAAAGATGACCCCTTCAGGAGGGACTGTACTGGGAGCTGAGGACGTGTAGAGGGGGAGTAGGGACATGCCACCACACCAGGGTGACCTCAGGTCATAGGTTCTAGGGGTACCATTGATCCAATTTAATAAAAACCATAGAAATTATGGTAGCAGGAAACTGTAATTATGAAGCAAAAAAGCAAAAGAAAAAGCATGGGGTATCTGATATTAGACCTGCATTTCTAAACCGGACTATTCACCCAACAACAAATGACTTTCTATACTTCCTATGAAAACATAAACATGTAAGACTAGCTGGGAAATTTTTTAAAACATGAGTAGTAAGCCACACCAAACATTAAAATATAACGCAAAATAATAAAACATGTTAGAACTGACTGATAGATAGCTAGAACAATAGATTAGAAGATAGAACCAATAATTATATCAACTATTTATAGAAATTTAATTCAAATAAGGCAGCATTTTCAAATTTATATGGACAAGATGAATTATTCATAAAACAGTGTTAGGAAAAATGGATAGCCATTTGGAAAAATATAGTTGGATTTCTCCTTCCGCAGTCCTTACACCAAAATAAATTTTAGATTGATCCAACATTTAAACATAATAAACGAAAACTTTAAAGTGCTTGAAAACATTGAAGTTTTTTTTTTTTTTTAAATGTGTGCTTGGAGTAAGAATGGCCCTTCTAAGCAGGATGACACAAAATTCAAAAATCATTAAGGAAAAGATTTTATAAATTTAACAATATACAAATACAAAGTTTAAAAATGAAAAGAAAAGAGACTGGCAAAATATTTTAAATTAATAAGGAAATGTTAATTTCTGAATTAGATAAAGTAGCATAATAGTTAAGAGTTCACATGTATGTATTTACAAATTCATAAAAACAAAGATGCATATCTGTGATTGTAAATGCATACGAAGCTTAGATGAATTTATAAAGGGAAACGGGGTCGAGGCACACTTTTCATCATATAGCTTTCGAACTTCTGGATTTTTTTTATTATTGTCTTGGGTTCATTACCTTTCTGAATAAAATACAACTTATAAAAATAAACATTTGTAGGGGCTCTCCCGGTGGCACAAGTTGTTAAGTGCACGCGCTCCACTGCGGCGGCCCGGTGTTCACCGGTTCGGATCCCGGGCGCGCACCGACGCACCACTTGTCAGGCCATGCTGTGGTGGCGTCCCATATAAAGTGGAGGAAGATGGGCATGGATGTTGGCCCAGGGCCAATCTTTCTCAGCAAAAAAAGAGGATTGGCAGATGTTAGCTCAGGGCTGATCTTCCTCACACACACAAAAAATAAATAACATTTGTAGCTTTCTGATTCCAGCCATAGTAGAATAGCTTGTTTTGGACTAACCTTCCAATGCAAAACAACTATAAAAGCTGGAAAATTTATAAAACTTGGATTTGAAGGTTATGGAAAGCATCCAATATAGGCAGGGTTGAAGGGCTAAAATCCTTGAGAGAAGGGAAGTGTATCATGTGAGATTTACATTCTCCTGGCCTTTTCACTGAAGTCATTTTCCAGATATCAGACAAGGGAAACAGAGCATAAACAAAAAGCTCAAGTCTTAGTGTGCTGAGAAGCCCAAGGCCATATTTGGAGGCTGCGATATTGGCTGGGATTTAAAGGGCAAACACTGAGGGAAGAGGAAACCTCAGAGACAGAGTTCAAAAATCAATATACAAATCTCCTCTAAATCATTGGCTGACTTCTAAACTGTGCACTCATAGAGTAAGACTCAAAAATTTTTTCAAAACTTAGTAGAAATAGCATCTGGGAAGTTAAAATGCTCAAGTTGAGATGGCAGCAGCCACGTGGTATTGGGAGAAACGTTGGAGTTCAAACCCTGCCAACGTGGGGTGGTTTGGTAAGTACTCAAGGCTTTAATTTGAGACCCCAGAAGGGCTATGCTTTAATAGTAAGGGCCACACCTTGGGAATAAAGACAAAAATAAAATAACTAGCAAAAACTAACAAAAATTAAAACCAAGCCTTAATAGGACCAAGGTGATCCAAATGTGCTCTGGCTGTTTTCCAAAAGAAAATTTAGCCCACCTGGAGGAAGATGACATGATTTAGAATTTCTACAATTTTCATCCAATCCAAATATTTGAAGCATGTGAAAAGAAACAAATGAACAAAAATCAAAGAAAAATAAGAAAGAAAAAGAGAAATCTACAAGTGATTTAGATATTGTAGTTATCAGTCAGTTATCAGTCAGGTTGCCAAAAAATAAAGAGAAAGAGAAAATTTTAAGAGCAGCCAAAGAAAATCACACTTGGCTTTCAAAGGAACAAAAACTAAAATTTACAGCTTAATGGTCATCACTACTATAGAAGGCAGAAGACAATGGAATCTCTGTGAAGTGATCAAAAAGAAAACGGCAATTCACCTAGAATTCTCTCTTTAGCAAACATATCCTTTAAAAATGAATGTGAAGTAAAGATGTGCTAGATAAATAAAAGTTGAACAAATACATGACCAGTAGGCCTGGATACAGGATATTATAAGACAGTTACGTATCTACAGGATATTATAAGATAGTTCCTCATATCAGATGAATATGACACTATATAGAAACAGAATTTCAGAAATAGACAAACATTGGAAGAGGTAAATATAAATAAACATTCACTTCTTCAATGAAAAACAATAATGTCTTAAAAGGCAGACCACAAATGTAGAAGTAAAATTATGACAACACAAACAGAAACAGCAAGAGTGGGTAAATAGGGTTAAACTGTTTGATGGTGCTTGCGTTGACAAGTGACAAATATGCTAATTTTAGGTAGACAGTAATATATTAAAAAAGACATATTACAGTCTCTAGAAATTACCACTGTAAGAAAAATAAAATAAAGAGCTAAAAAGTTGATGGAGTTGAAAAAAATGGAATAATTAAATATACCTGATTCATTCAAAAGAAGAAAAGAAAAGAAGAATAAAGGAATTAAAAACAGATGGGCAAATGGAAAACATGTACCAAGTATAGGGGCTCAAGGAATATCAGAGCTGATAAAGGGAAAATACACAACCACAAGTGGCAGGAGCACATATACACTGTATCGGGCAACGCTTGGACAGGTTTGCATGCAGGAATGTCCCTCACAACATGAGACAGATCAGAGGCTAAGGTGTGAGGATAAAGACAAGGGAATATTACCAAGGGGCCGGGAGATGGCATAGGAGACTTGGGTGTCTACCTGATACCCCTTAGCTGCCCGGTTCAGAGCTTATTTGCCTGGTTATTGGAAGCCTCCTCTGCAGTAGGTGACTTCTTCAGGGCATTTGCTTATGACAAACATATCTTCACACTTTGTACCTATTTTGAAAAGTATATTTGCATACAGAGATTAGGCTGTCTATACACCTAACGAAAAAGACGCTGGCTGTCAATAGAGAGCCATAGTTTAAGAGCTCAAATCCTGGCTCCAATATTTGTTTTCTGGGTGATTTTGAGGAAGCTACTGAACTCTTATCATGTATAAAATGTACATGATAATAACAGTACTCTCCTCACTGGATTATAGTGTAGATTTTGTGAGTTTATGTACAAACTGCTTAGGAGAGCACCTGGCACAAAATAAGCACTATATGAAAATAGCTATTATTGGTACTATGTATAAAAACATTTGTTAGGCTTCTGAGTATTTCACACAGAAATACCAGTTGTCTGGTAGCTTTTTAATGTCTTGAGAGAGTGTATTCAGTTGTAAAACATGTTTTTTACTTTTTAAAAACTAAGTTCTGATGCAACAAACAAATAGGTTTCTAAACTGACACATTAAACTATCTAATTAGGTTTGTTTCTTATTAGTGGGGTGCTCACCCTTACATGTAGAGTGTTTGTAATATAATCACTGACTTTTAACACTTTCTGAGGTTTGTGAGGATGTGTTTAAAGCCCTGGTGGTCTCGTGGTTAAGATTCAACGCTCTCACTGCCATTGGCCCTGGTTCGTTTCCTGGTCAAGGAACCGCACCACCCAGCTGTGAGTTGTCATACTGTGGCAGCTGTGTGTTGCTGTGACAGTAAAAGCTATGCCACCTGTATTTTAAATACCAGCAGGGTCACCCGTGGTGGACAGGTTTCAGTAGAGCTTCCAGACTAGACAGACTAGGAAGAAGGACCTGGTCACCCACTTCCGAAAAAGTTGGCCATGAAAACCCTACGAATAGCAGCAGAGCATTGTCTGATACAGACAAATAATACACAAAAAAAAAGACCAGGCAGGGTTCTGCTCTGCTGTACACAGGGTCGCTAGGAGTCGGAATCCACTCAACGGCACTAACAACAAAATTTCAAAGTATTTAGGCATCAGGACTTTAACATTTGGTTTGTGCTCTTATTTCTGGCTTTATCTTAGAGAAATATAAAAAATATGATTGGAAATCTGAAGAACTTATTTAAAATTAGCCACAGCTCTATGTGATTTTGGCCAAGTCAGTGCATGTTCAATTTTTTCCATCTGCAAAGTGAGAGAATGAATGGTAGTTAGATGAACACTAAGACATTTATCTCACACACCATGAATCTGAGAAAAATGTAAATTTATATTTACATACAACACAGGCAGAGGTTGTCCAACTGTAGTTCTCAAAGGAGCCCAAGATTTTTTTTGTTTTGTCAATTAAAACCACATCGAAGTTATGGGACAATTTCCAGCACATCTGTTCTGGATAATATTATCATAATTATTTCCTTCCATTGAACATCTCAGCAGTGCCTGAGAAATAAGCCAAGTAGGAGCAAAAATCTTATTTTTAAGCAGTAACAACAGCCTCCAATTCTTTTCTTCCTCTGATGTATGATAACTGAAGTCAATTAAAGACTTCCGGTGGAATTCTGTAAGTTAAAATAAAGATTATTTGTATTTAACTGCTGTAAATGAACACTCACCTCTCAGCTATGAGCAAACACAGGATCTGTCTTATTTTTATTACTGCAAAGTCCAGCGGGCTGGGCCAAGGTCCCGCCTGCCGCCCAGCCGGGTCTGGATAGTGGAGGGATAGGCCGGGCCACAGGCTGGGACTTCTGGGGGACACACCCCGCTGCCAAGGTTCAGCCCGCCCCCAAACAGAGATGCCTGTCCCCTGAAGCCAGCTCTCACGGGAGCTCTTTAGTCTTGCATCCTGGGAAGTGTGGGGAAGTCCGCGGATGAGAGACCCCTGGGAGAATTGACTCCCACAGAGGTCCTGGGTGTCTTCCCGGCACAGGGCCATGAGGGGTCTGTCTCAAATGGCCTTCTCCTTCCTCTGCGGGGAACCGCTGGCCCCAGGAAGATGGCCTGCTGGGCAGGGCCCACCCAGGTTCAGAGATTTTCATGGGGTCACCTTGAGTGTTTGCTTAATACCAACGTATTCATACATAAAGTAAAACTCCGAAAGACTGAAAAAGAGTAATCAGAGAAGAATAAATTGAACCATTAGAGCTCACTCAGACCCAGGAAACAATCAAGCTCTGATCAACTGAGTGGAGATTCCTTGCATATCACTGGGAACACTTACTAGAGACCCCAGATAGACCAGAACTTAGTATGAGACTAAACTATCTCTACACAGTAAGGAGAAAAATCTTAAAAGCTACCAAGAAGAAAGAACCATCATGTAGATAGAGATGAATACAAATAGAATGATTTCAGAGGTCTCCAGAAAATACAAAAGCCAAAGGTCAATGAAATGACATCTTTAAAATGTTAAAAGCAAACAACTGTCAACATAAAATTCTATATCCAGTGAAAATACTTCTCAAAAATGAAAGCAAAATACTTTTGAAGAACACTTGTAATAATAAATTTGTGCAGGAATGAGAAAAGTAAGTAGATGGATGGCAACCTATCATTCAAGCACTATCATAGGAATCCTGGAGTGGTAATATTAATATCAAATAAAGTCTCCTGAACAAAATTACCAGATATTTTTATATGGATGACATGTTGAAATGATAATAATTTGGATACATTGAGTTACATGAATTATTAAAATGAACTTAATCATTTTTTTCTTCTATTAATATGGTTATTAGAAAATGTAAGATCACATATGTACCTCACATTAAATTTCTATTGGACATTGCTGGAATAGAGTGTCCGGAAATTGATCCACATATATATGATAATTGATTTTTAACAGAGATATCATGGTAATTCAATGGAATATGATAGTTTTTTCAACAAATGGTGCTTGGAGAACCAAATATCCATACAGAAAAAAAAATGAACTTCCACCCTAAACTCATACAATGCACAAAAATGAACTCAAATGGATCATAGACTTAAACTATAGAACTCTTAGAAGAAACCGTAGGAGAAAATCCTTGCAACCTGATGTAGCCAAAGATTTCTTAGTTATGACATAAAAAGCATAAACAACAAAACAACACAAAAAATTTAAAATTAGACCCTATCAAATTTAAAATCTTCTATTCAAAAGACACCATTAAAAAAACCAGATATATATTTATATATATGCTGCTTAAAATCCATATTTCTTGATACATATATCTTGAAATGTGTATATATATATATATATACACACACACAGATAGGCAATGCTCTGCTTTGGCAGCTTGGGGCTCGCAGGTTTGGATCCCAGGCATGGACCTATGTACTGCTTGTCAAGCCATGCTGTGGCAGGCATCCCACATATAATGTAAAAGAAGATGAACACAGATGTTAGCTCAGGGCCAATCTTCCTCAGCAAAAAGAGGAGGATTGGCAACAGATGTTATCTCAGGGCTAATCTTCCTCACCCAAAAAATAAATAAAAAATCAAGTTTGCCAAACACATGGCAAACTGAGAACTGAGTAACTGAGAACTCTCAGACATTACTTGTGGGAATGTAAAATGGTACAACCACTTTGAAAAAAGTTGGATAAAAATCCCTTAAACATCTATTTAATGTTTAATATAAACATTAAACATATAAAATAATAAACATATAAAATAATATAAAATTTAATATAAACATATATTTAATTATATAATTCAGCAATTCTACTTATTTACCAAAAAGAAAAGAAAAATATATGTGTAGACAAAGCCTTGTATGTGAATATTCATCGCAGCTCTATTTATGTTAGCTAAAACATGGAACAATTGTAATGTCTGCCAATAGAGGAATGGATAAGTAAATCATGGATATTCATACAATGAGGTGCTAGTCAATGATAAAAGGAAAAATTACTGATAAATGTAACAACATGGTAGATCTTAAAAGCATTATGCTGAGCAAGATAAGACAGGCACAAAACAGTTCATACTATATAATTATATTTATATGAAACCTTAGGAAAGAAATATCTAATAATGCCAAAAAGCACAACAGTGATTGCCTGAATCTGGGGGCATTTGGAGAATTGACTGGACATAAGCACCACAGAACTTTTCGTGTCTTATGGAAGTGTTTTGTACCTTAATTATGATGGTAGTATATACAAATGCATAAATTTGTTAACATTCATGTTATGGGTTGACCTGTGTCCCCCAAAATTCATGCGTTTAAATCCTAATCCTCAGTACCTCATAATGTAACCTTAATTGGAAATAGATTTATTGCTAAAGTAATCAGTTATGATAAGGTCATACTGGAGTAAGGTGGGCCGCTAATCCAATATGACTCGTGTGCTTATAAAAAGGGAAATGTGGACACAAACACACACACAAAGATAATGCCATGCAAATATTGGATTTATGCCACAAGCCAAGGAACGCACAAAAACGCCAGCAAACCAGCAGAAGATAGGAGAGATGCACGGAACAGATTATTCCTTCTGCCTTCGGAGGGAGCATGACCCTGACAACACTTTGATCTCAAACTTCTAGCCTCCAGAACCGTGAAACAATAAATTTCTGTTGTTTAACCCACTCATTTTGTGGTATTTCATTACAGCAGGCCTAAGAAACTAATACAGCTTATCAAAGTGGATAATGAATGCATACATTTTATTGTATGTAAATTATACCTCAATAAATTTGATTTAAAATAATTAGGGCCGGCCCCGTGGCTTAGGTTAAGTGCGCGCGCTCCGCTGCTGGCAGCCCGGGTTCGGATCCCCGGTGCACACCAACGCACCGCTTCTCCGGCCATGCTGAGGCCACGTCCCACATACAGCAACTAGAAGGAAATGCAGCTATGACATACAACTATCTACTGGGGCTTTGGGGGAAAAAAATAAATAAATAAATAAAATTAAAATGATTAAATCTAGTTCATCATATCTGAAATAAAAATCCATACAACCTCTGAGAAAACACAATAGTCATATGTCCACATTGATATATATACTATCATTTAATTAGTGTTCAGCAAGTGCTAGGCAATTTCAGCCATGGTCTTTAATTTAACCTATTTCTCACACCAACCCTCTAAGAAAGTTATTGTAATTCCTGCATTACATATGAGCTAAAAGACATTTAATAAAAACTTGTCTGGCATTATGCAACTAGAAAGAGGCAAAGCTGGCTTGGAAACCCAAAATTTCTCAATAGAAATTCAGGATTATATCATGCTTACATCTAATTTTACATGATTGTTGATAGTATCAGATGTTATAAAACATGTGAACAACTATACACATTTTATATTTTTATCTATAACAAATTTTCCGTTATGTTTTCCACTTCTATACACGTCTTAAAATTCCAACTTTTAGTCACATCACAACTTTGAAGCATGTATTCCTTCTCACTTCCCAGAGTCCAATAGTTAAGGCTTAGGTACTCTAATCTCATCCAAGACTTGGTACTTTTCTTGTTCTCTGTTTCTTTTCTATACTAGCCTCTTCTTGTTTTATGTGTATCTTCTACACTTTTTTTTATTATCTTCTAAACTCCCTTTGAGGATATTAACGATAATACCTTTAGAGTTACTCTTCTTTTCTCTGAAATGTCTGCTGCTTCTGGTGTCAGTTGATGTGGTATTTGCTTATCTCTGTGTATGTCTGATGATCCTTTTTGTCTGTTCATATATAAGTTTGAAGAATTGGATTGATTAACATAAGTGTCTCTTCTTGTCAACCTGTTGCATGAATGAGAGAGGTCTGACTTCAAATTCTTTGTGTGTGGTGGTATGTTGAGTTGGACACATTTGAAGGTAGGTGGGCAGGTTGGGGTTGGAGAGTAAAGAATGAAGTCAGGGAGGCCACTTGAATGGAAGTTAGAAAGCTCATTCTTCAATCACTCTGATTTATAGCTCTACCACTAAGAAAAGCCCTCTCCTCAGCTGCAGCCTTCCCTTATGCGGGCTCTGAACTAAGGGCCCATGTGCTCTGAATCAACCATCACCATGATTCAACTGCCATCCATTTTCAGGATATTTGTGCTTTTATGAGTATACTACTTTTCTCTCTCCTTACTATCCTTTTAATGATTGAGGGAGGGGAAGTAATTTAATCCATTGTCTTGAAAAAGTAGTCCACTAGTTCAAAATCTATGGAACATAAACCTTCTTTTCTGGCGTTCTCTGAACCAATGTGTTTTTTTATCTTATAGGCCACTTCTAAAGAAAACTAAATCTCTGTTCCTCTTCTGCAAATCCTCCTCCATCTAACAAATTTATGGCATATTCAAGAATTATAGAGTACTTGTCAATCTGGTGTGGGAAAAATTAGTTAAATTATTCACAGTCTCCATGGAAATGTCTAGCAGGGATGATCTAGTAGCAGGAGCATGCTCTTTAGAATTAGATAGATGGAAACCTGAACTACATTTCTCAAACTCAAGCCCCTAGACAATGTTCCTTAACCTTTTATAATCTGTGTTCTAATACGTAAATTTGGGAAAATAATCTCGTCTCACAGGTTTGTTGTGAGATTTAAATAATATATATGAAATGTAAAGCAGTGTTTCTAACACATACTTGGTCTCAATACATGTCACCCCCCTCTCTCCTTTCTTATACAGTCATCTGCAATCCATTACTTTAGACATGTTAATCATATAATAATCAAAATCTTTAGATCTCAAGAGTATTAGATAAAGTAAGATACCTTATTGTAATGTGCTATAAAACTCCAAGATTGATATTTTTATAGAATGTATTCAATACTTTTGCTTCTCTGCTCAAACTCTGAATACCTCAGTGTCTTGTGAGCACATTAATGTGTCATGTCATAGTATTATTCAATTTGGGCATTTCTTTGAGCTCCAACAGTGCATTTTAACCCAAAAGAGATCCTGTCCACCCTGCTCTCCTCCCCCATTTCCTTCTCCAGACTCATACTTCACAACATCTCCGGTTCTTTGCCCTCAAGACACACTGACTTTTGGCTTTTTGCTGCTGTTGTTGCTAGAATGCTTCTGCAATAAGGCATTTACATATTCTATTCTTTCTGCAAGGAATTCTGCCTCTCTCTAGTTACTCCTACTCATCCTTAAGATCTAAGCTTTAATGTCAATTCCTCAGGAAAGTCATCTTTCCTCTCCCCACTAGGTCAAGTCCCACTTTTAAATACTCCCACGGTACTATTAACATTTTCTTTGTAACTATGTCATTCTGGAACCTTCACGGTTTGTAATCATCATATTATTTGCTTGATTATTTAATTAATATCTGTCTTGTTCAATGGAGTCTAATTTCCTGAAGGTATTTTTGCTTACAAGCATATCTACAGTGATCAGCCAGTCCACAGCAAATTGTAGGAACTTGATATTTTTAGAATGAACGAAAGCTGAAAGCTTCCAAAGGGGCTATTATTTGTTTATTTATTTGTGGTTTTCAACATATTGTTCCTAGCCAAGCTGTTCTTTTACAGCTTTAAAAATAATCTTTATTTTCTTACAAGTTAGGAGCTCAATCAGGTTGGGATCGAACATTTCTAATATTATTTTAGATCAGTTCATGCACTTCTAAATATTTATCTTTGATTTCCACTTTGTCTTCTATACATGTTCCTTTTTAAAATTGAGCTTATCAGATACAGCCTTGTATAGGCTCTCTGCTTTTCATCTTTATCAGCATATTCATAAATGTAATTAACAATTAATTATGGTTTTAATTAGAAAATATTTTTTAGTGATCATTGAAAAATTAGTTTTCACAATTTAATGGTCTAGTACAAAGATGTTTGCTTATCAGCATTGTTTTACACTATTTTGTGAAACATAATGATTGGAGGATAAGAGGAAAAGAGAATATCTAATTGCTAAGCATAATAGCAGAGTTCCAACGAGTTTGCCTGCCATTTAAAAATCTCAGACTGATACAATTTAGCCTTTAATTCCAACAAATTAGTGAAAGAGGATCAGATTATTTAGCTAAACTATTTCTTCAGCTTCTGAATATTATGGGGCCTGGGCTGAAACATCACCTCAGATAAGTGCTTTAAATCAACCTAAACAATGTAATTCTTTGTGCAGTAAATTAGCTTAAACCCCAAAGCTGGAGTTTGGTATGTCTGCAAAAATGATAGCTCTGTTTCTTAGCTTAGCTCACTCTGCTCTTCAAAAGAGTTTACATTCCTTTTAAAAACATTTTAGAAATGGTAGAGAACAGTCAAGATTTCAAAATACAATATTGAATGGAAAAGCATACATCGTAATATGCCAATTTTCTCACAGATTACAAGAGAAATTTTTTTGAGAACTCTACTTTCTTGAAATACACAGATTACTTTTATTAGATGCAGAACATTAAAGAAATAATTAACATGTGGTCTGGTAAACTTTGAAAGCTAAAATAATGATGTTAAGACTATTTCATAAGCATTAACCTTGAAGTCCACATTTAGAATATTTATCAATAAACCATTGTCTTTAGCTATAATATTTTTTCTTCTGCTGTGATAATAGACAACTATATTTACTTAGCTCATCAAGAATAAAATTAGGGATTGTTGGAATATTTATACAGGGTAAAGATCACTGCATCTCTGGGGTACAGGGATAGATAAGAGTATTACTATTGTTAAGGAGCTTATCCTTAAGCTTTAAAGAACTAAATATAATACAAGGCAAAATTTAAAAATTAATATGGTCAAATTGAAAGGGCATATTAGAAGGATTATTTCTTACCAGGAGAATCACAGGGAAAATTCCTGGAGGATTTCACATTTAGTTAAGTGCTGAAGGATCAGTAGTGTAGTGTAATGGATGCATAGTTTCCCCAAGGTAAATAACACAAAAATGATTATAATGATGTCAATAATAAAAACTAACATATATTTACCACATACTATGTGTTTGGCGTTCTTTTCAGTACATTATACATAATATCTCAATTAATTCTTAGAGCCATCCCTATGAGGTATTATTTGTCCCATTTTTCAGGTGAGTTAATTGAAGCACAGAAAGTTAAGTAACTTACTCAAGGCCACATCTTGCATAGAAGAGCACAGAAAAGCAACATGAAACAAAACAACGAGGTTCTTAAATGCTTTTATAAGATGGTTTGGTTTTCTTAAATAATGGCCACTTCTGGAAGAGAGTAATTCCAGTGAAAAAATTAAGGATGTACTGAAAAGGAATGGAGAACAAATGAGGAGGCCCCGGTTGGACACATTGCAATAGTACAGAAAACCGGTGATGAATATCTAAACTAGGGACAAATATGAGAATCCTTATACTGACAGAATTGATGGGGCTTCTCTATTGGGGGGGCAGTGAGGAACAGAAAACAAATTTGGTAAAAGGTTATATTTCAAACACACTATTTAAGAAGGTGTAATGTGTCCTTTGGAAAAAATGTTCCCACCAAATTTGCTTTAAATTTTGAAACTTTTTATGTATAAATGATTAAGTTTTAGTTACCTATATTTTGAATGATTTAATTCCTGGCCAATACTTGATAACTGATCATGATGTTAGTTTCTTCACAGTTTGCTCTCCAGTAGTTGTTTATTCGAGCCCCTCTTTTCATTTTTTGTATTATCCAGCTCTCTTAACGTTCCCCAACCTCTCCCTGTAATTTACCTCTCTTTTATCTGCTCCTACATGCCTACTCACTTACTTTCTAAAAATATTTGAAGTATTTACTGTCTTGTCAATTCTTTTACAATCACTTGATATCTTTTAGATTCTTTCCTTCTAGTTTATAAATTAATCTATTTTATTCAAATTTTCCCTTGATATAATGCTTCTAAATATATAACTGTCAGGCAGGCCCCATGGCTTAGTGGTTAAGTGCACGTGCTCCGCTACTGGCGGCCCGGGTTCGGATCCTGGGCGCGCACTGACGCATCGCTTCTCCGGCCATGCTGAGGCCGCGTCCCACATACAGCAATTAGAAGGATGTGCATCTATGACATACAACTATCTACTGGGGCTTTGGCGGGGGGGGAAAGAGGAAGATTGGCAATAGATGTTAGCTCAGAGCCGGTCTTCCTCAGCAAAAAGAGGAAGATTAGCACGGATGTTAGCTCAGGGCTGATCTCCCTCACAAAAATAAATAAATAAATAAATAAATAAATAAATAAATAAATAAATAAATAAATGACCGTCCATCTTCTTGTTCATATACAAATACCTAAATAATCAGGTTGACTTTGCAGGCTTCTGGTATTAAGGATGTTATTTATATTAATGTCAATAATCCAAATTTAAAAGACTTACAATAATTTTGTTAATTTAAAATGATTTCGAAATCAAAATAAGGATGCAAAGGAGACTGAAAATAATATTTTGAAACATGATTCATTTTAATATGTTTACAAGGAAAGAGTAAATTGACCAGCAGAAAAAAAAATACCAAAATTAAAATTTTACAGATTTTCTGTCTCAAAGCACAATATATTTTTCATAGAAACAAATATATCACCATTATAGGTACCATAATATGGCAACATTTATACACAAGGCCGTATACCATTAAGAAAATCAGTAGCAATGGTGATGCAATACATTAATTTATCTTGGTTAAACTTTTTGCCATTATACTTCCTGGCCTGCAGGAGTATTTGCCAGGATACAAAAGAAAATGTGTGACCCCAGTTTGAACAACACATACAAAGCTCTTGCTGCCCATGCTTAACCCTATATTTACTATATGGTCACTGGGAATGTTTTCATACCACTTCTCTGACTTCATTCCATTTACTATAAGGCCATTCCCATGGAATCAAACATTTTAACAGATTCATTTGGATATTAAGGGATTATTTTATACAAAATAAGAAGTGCAATATCAGGACTTATGTCTGTAAGCCCAAACTTAACAGAAGAGAAAAACTATACAGGGGTTAAGTGGAAAATAATTTGAGATTATTTGGAATAGGTAATGGCATAGTATTGAACTGGGGAAAATGTGATAATATGGTTTCCTTCATTTTTTTAGAGTTGATTATTTTTAAATGCACCAGATGATTTTCTGAGGGCCATTCACATTCAATATTTAGATTCATTATATTAGTGGCATATACAAAGCACCATATAATATATGAAATGTAGAACAATCATGATTATGTAATTAACTGTAGAAATAACTGCTAAAAAAATATAGCAATATTTAACACAGGATTTCTAAAACCATTACATATTCATTACTTTTCTCAAAGCTAATAATGTCCCATGTTTTATTTTACAGACTTTGTCTATCAAGATTTATATGCATTTGGCACTTTTGGGGGGCTGAAAATAGTTGATATCTTCTGTACAGTAATGTTACAGTTCTATACAAACTTCAGAAATATGGCATTTGGAATAGTCTTTACAATCCTCTTCCAAGCGTTCCATTTCACATAACAGCAAATACTCTGAATGCCTTTCCTCCCGGAGGATTCTGTAAACTGCAAAAAATACAAAAAGTATATTGATGTCATTTCCATATATAATCCTTCAAATAAATCACGCTGTCTTATGACAGTCAAGAAAGCAGCTCTATGAATCCAGATGGTCAACTTTCTTAGGCTACTATAATTTATAGTTATTGGAAAGCTTGAGCGAGAATGACATAATTCTTTAAATCTTCGTTGTATGCTGGGCTGTAAGTTTACCAAAGAAATTTAAGGTGCATAGTGGTAATAATAGTATTTCCTATAGAACTTCACAGATTCTAGATCACATTTTCCTATATTACCACCGTTAATTCTAATAAAGCAGAATTAGACAACTATTGTTCTGTTTTACTGGGGGAATACTGAGATCCAGGTTTACAGCTGAGGCATGGTTAAAAGTTAACCCTAAGTTAAAAAGATAGTGATAGTTAAGCAGTGCTCTAGAGTACTAACTTATCATTTCCTAAGTCTGATAAAATTTAAATTATATTGCTATCATGCTTATTAATATTTTTAACATCTATGGTTTCAAGAAAAATTTTAGTGAGGAAATCTGGTCAAATCTGAAAGGTCCTAAGAATTTCTTCACTGAAATGGAAACACACATAGAAGCACTCAATCTCATTTTGGAGGTATTTCAAAACAGAAGTTAAAAGCAATGCAGAATCATACATTTTATTCTTTTCTAAATTATTCATATCTTACTTGGCAATATCAATCAAGGTGTGTTTTGTTTAAATGCCTAAAAGTTAAAACAGATTGACAATGACATTAATAGTTATTCCAATCAAATGTAACCTTTTGAAGTCTTTACATTTTTGCATAAAGTTTTACTTTCCTAATTATAAAAAAAGGCTTTTAGCGACAAATGCCATACATGCTAAGACGGAGACAAAGTGCAATTCCTCTTATTTATTTATTCATGTACAAGAAAAGAAAGGGGAGAATGTTAGAGTGAAAAATAAGTACGAAGACATCACGTGTGTACACACAACATGCACACAATAAATACACACACACCAGGTTTTCATACAATCAGATGGCCAATAGAAGCCATTTTTTTTTTTTTGTAGAAAACAGATTGACAAAGCGCCCTAGAAAGTGAATGCGTTTGGTGGTGTTTCTTCTTTGAACCCAGTGATACACCGGAAAAAATGCATATTTCTGAGCCTACGGATCTGCTGCTGAACCCAAGCTCTGAGACTGACTCGTTAGATGGCCTTGGGCACATCATTTAACCTCTCCAAGCCTCAGTTAACACATCTATTAAATTAGGGTTTATAGAATTAACTTTACAGAGCTGTTGGTGGAGCTAATAGACTTAGGGCACCCAGCAGCATCTAGAAAATTCATAGTAGGTGCTCAAAAATAATTATTCTCATTTTTCTTAGGATATCATCTATCATCTTATAGTTTTAGAATAAATTTAAGAAATATGACAGGTAAATGAAACCACATCACTCAGTTTAGTTTATAAATTGCATATCAGACTCCCTAACTTGTATCTATTTTATATATCATACCATATTATATATACATATATGTCAATTATATATATTGAGTGCTCTGTGTTTGTGTGCGTTTCCATTTCAGTGAAGAAATTCTTAGGATCTTTCAGATTTGACCATTACATTTCCTCACTAAAATTTTTCTTGAAACCATAGATGTTAAAAATATTAATAAGTATGATAGCAATATAATTTCAACTTTTCACACTTAGGAAATAATAAGTTAGTACTCTAGAGCATTACTTTGAGCCAGGCTGTAGAGAAGTCACCTTCTTAACAATGATGTCTTGATATAGTCTCATCTGAAAATAGATGCTAAATACAAATCTGTCTTTTTATGAAGATGGCACCTAGATGGGTGTCCTTTAGAGAAACTTTACTGTATATGTGGACCCTCCATTGACAATTTTGAAGAACCCAGTAAATGTCTAAAAGTTAGGGATTTTTCTGTATCCATACAAAATACATGGGACTTAATATTAGTTCCACCAAGTACCAATGATTTGAAAAATCACTACAGGTTCTTTTCTCTTAACTCTTATTAATACTTGATCAAGTCAGTCACACGAATTTTCCCAAACCACTAAAATATATAATACTAACGGACCAAATAGTATGAGATTACTGGAAATCTCATACTAGGAATACAATTTCCAATCAAAGAGAGAGTTTGATTCTGGGGAAAATCAGACTCATTGTTTTCGTCAAATACTTTGCCAGACAGCTGGATTAGAGAAATAGTCAGTGCTTTGCTTACCTAGAAAGAATTACGTATAAAAACGAATCTAGAAAATCCAAAAGAGGATGAAAGAAATTTGCTCATTATAAAACCAATTAACAAAAGAGTGGTTCTGACTCGTAATCTGATTTTCACGTTGATTTTTATAAGCCTGCAGGAGACAGGCGCCTCTGGTGCTGCAGCTTCTCCCATCCCTGGAAGACCGACTCCTACACAGTTAGCAAAAAATACACCGGCTCAGCCACCTAACTTCAAACCTATAATAAAGTGAGTTGGTTGTAAAGCAAGCATAAAGGGATAGACGGTCTATATGTGCGTTTTTTTTTTTGTTTTTTATTTACCTTTCTGAGAAGATTCCATTCTGAAAAGAAGCAATGTAAGTCTTTCTTTTGTCCACAGGCATAACATCAACATAACCACCCTGATTTCGAACCACCCCGGCATGGACCGCTGCTCTGCAGATACTGGACAGCTGAGGGAACAAGGTAAAACCCGTCATTAGTAGGACATTCCTGCGGAACTTGTCCAGCCTACTCGTCTACTGGACTGAAGTCACTGTCATCTGTCTTTACATGGATACTCAGTGAGCAGCTACCGGATGATGTTTTGTGCATAAAGGAATGTTTCCAAACTCACAAAGTTAGAGCCAATTCTGAGCAAGTCTGACGGCAGATCTTAACGGTGGCTGCAATGGTAAAATCCCTTTACCAGCTAGTCTAGCAAATACTTGCCTGTCCAAACAGCAGGCTTTTTCTATTGTTGAAGCAATAAGAAGCAAATTAGCTCCTTTTATCTCTTCAAGGGCCTAATTATCATTCTTAATTTTCACCCTTTGCCAGTCCCTACTGAGTCACTCTGACCAAATGCTCAAGGCCGGATTATCTGTACCTCATTTATGTTCAGTTTTGACATCAACAACTCAAACATAGTTCTGTTTATATCTATGGTTCCTTTTCCAAAATACAGGCTTACATTAAATGGGGAGTTTTTTCCCGTTAAATAGTATAATCTATGCAGAGAAAATTCCCCTGAAAGAATAACTCCAAGAAGAAAAACATGAAGAACAATCAGAGCTTCTACCTCGATTTGCAATGCCTATCACCCTGGCTTGAATGGTCTGACATACAGAGAAAATTCTATGATTACATTGTACTAGTTATAGAATCTCAATTGAATGGGATTTCTATGGAGGAGAAAATCACCGTTTCAAGTCTAACACGTTCAAATTTTTAAAACTATCGACTTCTAGAAGTCAACTCTTTTCTTTTGGCCCACTAAAGTCTTCTCTAGATTTTAACATTTCCTTTAATCCAAATGTTCACCAAAATTTGTCAACAGCTGAGTATAGCCTGAGGAAATCCTACAAAATGAAACACTTGAACTGTTTCAGTATAAAGCAATCCAACTCAGCTTCCCACAGGTCTTTTCTGATCCCACTGGTGTGTTCTTTTCTTATCTCTATGCACATGTGAGTGACTTAACATGCTTTTTTAAGTTCACATAAGCATGTGCATCTTACATGACCTTGCTTTATTACTGTGCTCTGAACTTTGTGGCATCAGTCAGTATTTATTAGATCAGAGAGCCTGAATGCCAAGCTGCTTAATCCTTTTCACGTTTTGCTATATCACAAAATACCATATATCTAAAACCTCATATCCGTGCTCTGAGGAGGCATTTTATTCACCATTTAAAGTCTCTCACTGAATTAACATTTGTATCCAATATAGTTCATAACAGATGGAATTAAAAATAATTCTATACATATTTCAGTATTTATCTTGCTCTGTTAAAAGAGCATTATCAGCATTTTTCCCAAAGGCAATAAAAGTGCTTAGATATAACATTCACTAAATCCAAGCACTTAATACGTTTTGAAACTATTGTTTGGCCCATAACTATGCAGTCAGCAGGCATTCCTATTTGAGTTTAAAGGTCAGAGGAGATTTTCTTTTCATACCCACACTTTATAAGAACTAATATATGATGAAAAGAAAGAAGAATTTGTCTGTGAAAACAGTGTAACATTTTAAATGAATGCAGAAATTAACTGTATCTTTGACAAATGGGAAATAAAAGTTCAAAGCAATAGAATGTACAGGTTGTCACTATAAATGGAGAGAGAGACAGACACACACACACACACACACACACACACACATATACACACACGGGAAGGGGGAGGGAGGGAGAGAGAAGGAGATTGGTAGATTGGTTCTCATTGTCCCATATCCTGCACTTAAAGAGAGAACGTATTTTGTAGGGGGTGGGGAGATTGGCAGTTAATGGTTGAATCTCTGCCTCTGTACTTACTATATAATAGTAAGCTTTACATTTTCAACTTACTCTTAAAAGGATCTACATAATAATACATAATTATCTACCCATTTCACTGAGGTAGGAACATAAAATAATCTCAGGATATAAGTTCTAACAAAACCTAACTCTAGTGAAGAGATGGCTTATTATTACAGAAATGGGTAGGATATTTTGAAAGATTTTCACCAGACACAACTAAAATGAAAAGTTTTGATGCTTAAAGGGACAATCTGAAAAAGAATGATTTCTTTGGAAATTTCTGTGATTCTAGATATGCTCATTCATATCCATTTATTTATTTGTTTTTTCAACAAACATTTATGTGCAAGGTATTTGCTTAATGTCTGATGTCACTGTGTGCTCTAAGTTCTGATGGCAGGAAGCGAACCTGTCTTGTTTACAGCCTGGCACCCATCAAACTGTTGATGAAAAAAGGATGCATGAATTGCCCAGGTGCTGCCCTCAAGAAACTTAACAATTAATGAAAGAGGTGGGAGACAATCATAGTACCTAAAGGAATTGGCTAAGTGCTAAAAGGGAAAAAACAAAGTTATAGGGGTTGAAAGAAGGACGACATCAGACTTGCATCTGGAGATCCAGCAAGACACTTCACAGAGAAAGCGGCAATAATTTAGGATGTGAAGAATGACCATGATTTTAACAGATAGAAAAATTAGAAATAGGATGTTTTCAAACAGAGACAAGAAGATAAGCACAAACATGAGCACTGGCAAATTAAGATACTAGCAGTACACTGAAGGTGCAGATAAGAATACAGCAAAACTGAAGCTTCGGAGAGATCAGATTTGGAGAATGATTTCAAAGGTAAAACTGAACTGAAAAAAACCTGGACCTAAATGAACTCACCAAGAGAAATAAGGTGGTAAGATCCACATTTCAGGCCTCTTTTCACAACCATATTTCCATAGTATTCTATTGAGTATGTGTATCAAGAGTATATTTCTCAATTTATTTTTATAACTCTCTGGCTTAGAAATTTGTAGTGGTTTCTAAATGACTGCCACATAAAATCTAAACTCATCAGCATGCATTCAGCCTCTCCATTTACAGTTTCAGGAGCTGGATCCCTTCATCCCTTCAACACAAAATTCGCTGCAGCCCCATTTAGCTTCAATTCTCACCAGTCCAGAGACAAGCAAACCATGCTATGCCTGCATACAGCTCACCTGCTCTCGCCTCCCTGTCTTTGCAGATGCCAATCATCCCACCTAGATGCGTTCCCTACTCCTCTTTACCAACCCACACGTGAAACCTGGCTCAAAAAGTACCTATCCATACTGAAGCCCTCACAGCTAACATTCCTTGTCCAACCCCAGTAATGTCATCCATTATAACATGCCCTCAACTGGTTTCCTTTTGTATGTATTTTAATGTATTATCTGTTCTTGATTCTATGTTACTTTTTTAAATGCTTCTTTGACAGTGAAGATATTGTTCATACATTTGACAATTTCTTAATTATCCAGTTTATACTTCAAATACTGAAGAACCCAAAGGAAGATTAAAGAAAAGCAAAATGTATTTTCCTTCTCAAGAATGCCTTCAGACTATTTCATTAAGTGACTGATATAAGACACATGGGTAGGATATGAAGAAAAATCTAGTCAAAATAAATTATTATGCACTCATATTTGCATATGGATATTCATTTTTCAACGTTATTGATGATTAACTCTTTTGAGACTATGTATATCAACACAAAATCTATTTCCTTATTCTGAGTATAAATGTACATATATACATTTAAATGTGTGTATATATATATATGAGGGTGTATATATATACAGATACACACTACATATGTACATACTCATATATATATGTGTGTACATGTGTGTGTATATATACTCATATATGTGTGTGTTTTATATATATATACACACACGTGAATACTGAGAGCTACATAAATTAGGATACTTACATCAGAATAAACTCGAGTTCCAATTACACGAGCATAGTGTGGATTTGCCTGCATACAGTTACGAGGACAGTAGACTCTGAAAAAAAACATATATATAAATATTAAGTAGCTGGTTACTTCAGTCTTTCTTATTAATAAGACCACAGACATGCATACACAAAAATAAACTCAGCATTCTAAACCCTACCCGTTTTTTTTCTTCTGAAATAGGTCAATTGTACAAGCCAGGCAGTAGACACAAGTGCTTCTGCTTACTTTATCCACTTCCAGCTTTTAGCACAAATGTGTTTCTTTTCTTTTAACTTTTTTTCCTTTCTAATTTAGTCAAGAAGCTTTCTAATTTGGGGATTCAAAGCAGAAAGAAACATCAGGATGTATTTCTCAATGTGTCTGGCTTACTACAATAGGCTCTCCTACCATTTCCCTGCTTCCCACCTTGCCCCCTCTGATCTGGTTTTTCCTCACACTGATACTGAAGCACACAAGTCCAATCGTATCATTCCGCTGCTCCAAATACCCCAGTGGCTTCCCATCTCAATCAGAAGAAATGAGAAGATCCTCACAACGGCCAATAAGCCGTACATATTCCGTCCCCCTATTACCTCTCTAACTTTATATCCGACTCCTCTGCCACTCTCTCACCCAACTCCAGTCACACTGGCCTAACAGTTATCCCCCAAACATACAAAATAGGCTCCTCCTCAGGCCTTGGCACTTATCTTCGTTCCCTGCATGGAATGTTCTTTCTCCAGACATCTTACTGCCTTACCAATATCTGATTGGCTTAGTTCATTTTTAAAAAGTTTCCAAAAACTTTTTATTTAAACATAAGGTCCAATTATCAGTATTCAATCAATCACATGATATTTTAAAAAATCCACTCCCTGAGTTTAAGAAACTGTCAAGTGGTGCCTTTTTGTTTTATCAACTGCTTTTTCTGAATTCACACCCACACAAGACACACAGACACACACACACACACTCATGCACTAAGAGGAAATTAAAAACTAACACTGAAAAAACATAATTCGTTTTACATAATAAATCAGAGTTTCAAGAAAACGCCTATATGAAAATCATTGTTTAATGAGGGCATCAATAATTTTCCTAAAAGTATTCTAAAAAAAACTTCAATTGCAACCACCTTTACCAACTGAAGCAGCTCTTCCTTAAGACCGCTTTTAAGAAATAGCCACATTTCTTATTTAAATTTCTTATTTCTAAAATTTATATAACACTATACTAGAGTATATATACTTCTTAAATCTAAACCAGAACCATTTAAATATAAGTAATAAATGAATCTGAATTTTCATAACTTTAAAGGGTTGATTTTTATAAAAGATGCTGTTGAAGGTTTCTGTAGGAGGAAGAAGGGTGACCCCATTGACTGTGACATTTTCTCCTTGTATCTGAGAACTGTTGGGCATTCAGTGCTCACCCAATGGTAATAAAATCACCTGCTCTGCCCTTAGGATCATGCTATGTGGGCTCTACCTTGACCACACTTAGCCTTTGGTTTTGAAAGGCCAGGCCAGTAGCTCCAGACTGAGTTAGTTGCTACTCAGGTCAATTCAGGTCAAAGAAAGACCGGAGGATGTTTTTGCTTGTTTGTGTCTATTCTCTGGCTCGAACACCTTGTTACACACTCCTGAGAAGGTAGATAGTGACCTAGTAAACATTCCTTTATCAACAATTTGCTTGCAAGATTTGAATAAAAATGTTGGCACATTTTAATGATAGCTTGCTCTTACATCTTCAGCATTCAATAGATTTTAAAGATCTAATTGTTTATAGATATCAGGATAAGATTCCACCTGCCTATGCCTCATCCCTAGGTTGGAAAAAAAAGATTTCCAATAGCACACGCAAACACACAGATACACACGTAATTTTTATAAGGTTATGGTACTAAATAATAGAGATAGTTTATTTGGGGCTGTCCTACCAGCCATGGAACCTCTCAAGGACACGACTGTGCAGGTAAACTTTGTTTCTTCATGCTTATCTTAAGCTTAGTTTCTTTCATTTATTTGCTCTTACCATTTTCCTCCGGAAGAGATTTATGTCTCAACTTACCTAAATGATGTGAAATTCTAAAACAGATGTACCAACCACATGGTTGCCTAAAAATTGTAAACTGTCATATAAATAACATCATTTATTTATGAATTTATGAAACTATTAAAAGTTTTATATGAGAAAAGAAAAGATAATCTTTGCTTCACTAGTCTCTAAAAGAAAACAGGAGGGGAGCTTTCCAGACTACTTAAGGTCAAAACTATATTTAAATAATTACTTGCACTGATTTGTTATATTTGTGACAGTAAAAGTAAAAATTAAATTTAAAACATTCAGGGGGCCAGCCCAGTGGCGTAGTGGTTAAGCTCTCGTGCTCCACTTTGGCAGCCCAGGGTTCACAGGTTCAGATCCTGGGTACAGACTTACACGCCGCTTATCAAGCCATGCTGTGGCAGGCATCTCACATATAAAGCAGAGGAAGATGGGCACCGATATTAGCCCAGGGCCAATCTTCCTCAGCAAAAAGAGGAAGGATTGGCAAAGATGTTGCCAAATCACCAAAAAAAAAAAAACACAAAAAACATTCAGATATCATTTCCCTTTTGGGGGAATATTACCCTCCCTTGAATAAGCCAAGAAATAGGAAACATTTATTAATATTTTACTTGACTTTTTTTTTCTTTTGGAAGCGTATTGCTACAGATTGTTCCATAGATATTCAAATTATCATTTATTGAGCATCTACTAGAGGGAGGCTTTCTGCTGGAATGCTTCACAGAGATTATCCTTAGAAATTGGTCCTCATTAGCCTAGTCACATGGCTGAGATAGGGCCTACCATAATACTGTATACAGCAGGTATTTAATAAATGGATAATTCTAAAATTCTTGTTTTTTCCACGATATCACAATGCTAAAATTAACAGCTTCACCTAACATTATATCTCTTATTCCCTCTATAAAAATACAATCTGTAAGCATAGGGGTTTGAGAAATCTGAAAAAAAGAAATTTTACAAAATTTTCTAAGATTATAAAACTAACCACAACTCTAATTAAATCTGTGAGCCTCATAACGGCATATTGAGTGAAGCTCTAGTAAGAGGGGATTATAATTTTATACAAAAATATTTGGTATAATTCATCCATAACCAGATGGTAAAAACATATATGAGGCACTTCAAACAGTAGGGGAAACTCAAATTATCCTACACATTGTGTAATCCACTGATTCCAGTAAAAACACATGTTGAAGAATTTAAAAATCCTCAAATCAGCATGCACCAAGTTAGCTGACCAAAAACATTACAACACTGTTCTTTCATTAGAGTAGAAATAAACAGATTGGGTTTTTAGAAGGAAAACAGGTTAACTATTCCTATGTGAAGGAACTGATTGCTTTTATCATCACATTTGTGATTGAGAAACTCCCCAATTGAGATAGAAAATGAAATACTTACTCCTTACATCAACATCACAGTCTTTTATTACCTTGTGAACAACCAGTCTCACTCTAAGTGAAACACTGCTTTATTTTCAAAAGGGCAAGTGATGAAGCTTTTCCAAAGTAAATAAACTTTTCCATAAAAAGTGAGCTCCCTCAATTTTTTAGTAACTATAATTGATCGATTACGATTATATCTCTAAATCTCATTACTAGTTTTTAGAGTTAAGATGGGATTTCTTTGCATTAACGGAGTCAGTGTGGATAGAACTAAGACTGGATGTGCAGAAACATACTCCAATTTTACTACATATGGTTACGGCTTATGGCCATAATACTTCTAACAGTTTTCACTTTAGGCTGGTCAAGATAAATGAAGCATTTTTCATTATTTTATAGTAGATAAAATCCATTAAAATTTTTTTTTAAAAGAGTATACAGAACAAAAATAAAAATAAACGCAGAAGATGGGCTTTTTGACTCACAATTGGATTTATCTGATTTAGGAACTAGATGGCAATGCTTAAAAATATGTTATGTCATTTTAGTTGCTGTAGTAAGAACTTATTATAGACTGAACGTTTGTGTCCACAAATTTCACGTGCTAAAGCCCAATTCCCAACGTGACTGTATTTGGAGATGGGGCCTTTACGGAGGTAATTAAGGTTAAATGACGTCATAAGGGTGGGGGCCTGAACCCAGGAGAGAGAAGAGTGTTCTTTCTCTCCTTCTCCCCACTTCCTTCCCTCCCTGCCACCCTTCCCCTCCTTGTGAGGACACACAGAGAAGGCAGCCACCTGCGACAAGGACAGAGGCTTCAGAAGAAACCAAACTTGCCAACACCTTGGTCTTAGGCTTCTAGCCTCCAAACTGTGAGAAAATAAATTTCTGTTGTTTACACCATCCAGTCTGGGGTATTTGTTATAGCAGCCCAAGCAGACCAAGACAGAACCCTTCACAGCACATGTGAACAGAGTGTACGCACAAGCCCTGCTATTATGGAAGAGTAGGAAGTACTTGCTACTGAAATTCATTTTACTGTCAACTGTCTGCCTGAACTCTAGAGAGCTACAGAAAATGTTTTTTTACTGAGCAGACACTACCTCAGCCTCCCCATTCACAAAGTTCTGCTTCAATAAACATGACACTCTGAAGTGACAGTAGCCATGGGAATTGTGCTAACTTTACTAGTTTCATCATCTGGGGGCAAGTTCAAGTGCAGCCGCCCCACAGCCTGTTTCAGGCAAGGTATCCTTGTGGAGGATGAACTCGGAGCCTGATTGTGGGGAAAGTGGCTGCTTTGCTCTATCTTGATCAGTTACAGATCCGTGCAATAACCTGACAAGTACCTGAGCGTGTGTGTAACTTGTCGGGTGGCCAAACCTGGCAAAGCTGTTGAAATGAACATGTGATTCTTCCTTTTAAATGTTAAAATAAAGATTATTGTAGACAAAAAAACAAAAAATTTTTGGAGAAAGCACACTAGGAGTGCCTGGAGGCATGTAATTTGTGATGTCCCATTGCTCCCTGCTACTTAGCAGTTCCAGATCATACACCCTTTGAATCCTAGAGACATCAGAATTTCAGGCAAAAACAGTTATCACAGGGTAAAGGCCCCATATATATTCACTGGTAAAAAAAGGAGAAAATCTAGAAAACTTTACCTTGGGCAATGTGAAGCAGGCTTATGAAACGGACAGAGCTGTTCCACAGTTGTTTCACAAGTGACAGCCTGAACTGAAGAATTAAAACACAAAGCAACAATAAGTAAATCTTTTGGAAACAATAACATGCAACATAGTAGTGAGAAAACAGGAAAAAAGTGCTGACCTGTTACTTTAGAGACTGTGAAGGAATTAGCAGACTGATATTTGCTGAAGATAAAAACATAAAAATGTCAATCATTTTATTCTACACATTACCACCCACATAATTTCTGGTATTTTTTAGGTCTATGAATACTTTATTTCTCCTTAAACATTCTTATTGAAATATCTAGATATGTAGTAGTATAAGAATACATCATCTATTTTATGTCAAATCCATATTATCTTCAAGTATGAACCAAATCAATATCATTCTTGATATTAGAGAATGATCTCTTTTCAATATTAACCTCAAAAATTCATAGATATCATAAAATAATACATATTTGTATCTAGATGTTTCCTGTTAAAATTAAAACTCTCAACATATTAATTCCCTGTCACCACAGAACCAAACTATTTAAGCTTTCAAAATAGCAAATAATAGGGAGTGTAAAAAGACTACCAAATAGTAAGTACTTTAAAGAAGTATGCATTATTCATTTTTTGTTCCCACTAGTATCCAGAAAAATGTCTACAATAAACGAATGAATTTCTCCTCATTATATGCATTGTTAAAAAGCAGGAATATAAGAATAGGTATACCATTATATATCAAAATTTTAATTGATTTATCTATATCCCGATTTGCATAAAAACTTTTATTGCAAAAGGTAAGGCTTATTTGTGATGGTATTTTAAATATGACACACCATGCAAGTTTCAAGAGAGTTTCTACAATAAACATAACAAAAAACTAAGTTTAGAGAAAAAATGTAAATAATAAGATAAATGTTCTTTAATGCAACATCCAGTGTTCGGCTTACTAAAGCTAATAACCAATATTTATTACTTATTGAAGAGTAATAATATATATTTGCAGAATGAATAAGTTAATCAATATGTATTTCTGCAAAGCTTTTACTTAAGAGAGTAATTGCTAATATCTAAAAACCACACATCAAGCCTTTGAACAAAATTGTTTACATAGGAAGTCATTCCACCAAATTTGCAAGGATATTTAAGAAATTCTTTCTTATTATAAATTCTCTACTGTGGAGTTTCACGCAACTGTATATTTACAAAGGAAAGAGACTATGTCCTATTTCCTAAGAAAAGGCATTCCATATGAGGTTCAATAATGTTTATTTTTTTTACAAAGAAGAAAGAGACACGACAGAGATATTTCAAAAGCCCACATTTTTCTACTTTTTATAGAGTATATATGAAAATACATAGTGTTTTAGAACAATATATTTAGTATATCTAATGCGAGAAACATTTCAAAAGTTAATCAATGCTTTTATGTTGGGTTAAATGACATTTAAATGAACAAAAGACAGATGACATAGTATATTACATATTTAGAGACTTTTCAAAATGCTCTTTTACCTAGTTATCTAATTTATCTTATTAACAAAGTTACTGTTGCATGAAATAAACTATTCTCCCTAAACAGCACAGGAATAATATGCAAATCAATTAGCCTTTTCTGGGGTATTTTCTGTCATAGTTGAAAAATTTATTACTCCACATTGGGAAAAACTGTATATTTGTACATTATTAATAAAACTCTAGAAAATTTGGACTTTTAGCATGTTCTTTTTAAGTAAAAGGGTTCAACTTTGAATTTAGATACTTTCCCTTCTCTCTGTCTATGGAAATTATGTAGTTGAAATGAGCCCTGAAAATTACTTTCTCTCTTTATAAATTAAATTCTTCTATGTTTTGCTTTAAAAAAAAATGTGTTGTCACTGTTACAACTTAAAATCTCTGGTCCAAAAGATCATTCGGGTACTTACCCAATTGTTTGAATACCATTTCTATTGGATTTGATGAAATAATGTTTTCTTCCTTGTCTAGTGATATCTACCCAACCACCATCGTTGTCTATTATACCATAATGAATTGCAGCTCTACAGATGCTGGATTGCTTGGAGAAAAGGAAGAGAGAAAAGGATGTTAAAAAAATTTAGAGTTCTGCATAGAACAGGACTAGTTATTATTTATACAACTTTAATTAAACATTTCTGAGCAAAATATCTATACTAACGTCAATTGTTATTTTTCACATTAAAAAATCAAATATTATATGAGAGGACTCTATCCTCAAATAATTATATTTATAATACTTACCATTTCATAATGTACACTGCCAATAACTTTAGCTTTACTATCCAAACAGCCAGCAGGGCATTCATATCTAAGTGAAAGAAATTGGAAACAAAATTTAGTTTCTTTGAATGCCAGTATGAAATGAAAATATTTCTTATATTTGTCAGTTAATTTTAATAATAATAATAATAAATATTACCTATTACAGGTTGTTCCTTTGCACTGATCTCTTAATCTTACTTCGCAAGAAACGATTTGGGCTAAAAAAAACAAAAACAAAATAATTTAGATAATGTAAAAACTGCTTTAATTCATCACATATAGTCTAACGCCAAGCTTTTGCCACTCTAAAAATGTTCGAATTAATAAAATATGGTTGTATAAGCTATCTACGTAAACTTTAAAATTTCTGTAAATAACGCAGAGGTCTTACACATTTGCTGCGTGCTGATGACTTCATTTCTGTTACTGTCATCCGCTATTGCCCGAATGGGGGCGTCATGGATTTGTGACTGCTGTCGTTCAATTTCATTTGTTTCTTCTTCTTGAGGAGGGTAATACCTGTCTGATCCTTCTGTAAGACAGAATGGATTTAAGAAGTATGAATCCCATCTTAAATGTGTACAAATTATCAAATAATGATATACTTTTATGTGCCCGTGTAACATTTAAAACTAGAAAAATCAGTACTGTTTTTGGGATTGAGATGGTGACCTTAGGTACTGCATTGGAGTAAATAAACACACGCATAAGCCTTTGAGCCCTTGATTCATTTACGCTACCATTTGGTTAATGTTAAATAGAGTCATTTCTAAACTTTGCTTATATTTCAATGCAATATCAGGGATTAGTTTTCACAATGACACCGTGAAGTCTACACAGTGATCTAATGAAGTCAGGGATGAGTGAATTTGAATTTTTTTTCCAAAATGAAAATATAGTCTTAATATTTTCAGGAGGATAACATTTAAAATTCTCCTGAAAGGAAATTCGGCCTAAAGAAGGACCGCCCTTGTTATTTACTACAATATCAGTTTCTATGGAAAGGTTTTTCTCTTTTACAAGGAAATTCAATGTGCAGAAATTTAAACTTGAAAATGGAGAATAATTTCACACTTGGAATTTAATATGTTTTTCTAGGTTGGCTTCTATCAAGGGCTTGACAGTGCCACATTTTGGAGAGGTGTGTTATTTTCATGTGTGTCCAAGAACTTAGAACCTAGAAAAAGGGAATATGAAGTCAGAGGAAAGGAAGCTTTAAGTTAAATATAGTGGCCACTGGTGAAGGGGCAGGTAGACTGGAGGTTCGGGGGTGAAGAGGACAGAAAACAGACTCAGACACAATGAAAAATGCTGCAAATGCTTCCAGGAATTAAAAATTCCTCATAAGATAGGGTGAAATATATCGTCACTTCTTGTCTGCTCATTATAGCCAATGAGCATTCAGTCATTAAGGAAAAAAAGACACATCTCTTTATGAGTACTGCAAAAGAGCTGTTTCTAATAGGCTTAGTCTGCATTAACTATCATTTAGTCATCATTAAGAAAAAAGTACAAGGGAGTAAAAAATGCTCACTTGGATGCCCAAAAAGAGCATGACTTGCACAAAGCTTTGCCATATACGTCTTATCTCCATGTGCTATAAACAGGATACCATATTTATATTTACTTTTTAGGACATCAATCATATTTGAGAGCTTTGACAATAGTTTTATAATACTATTATACCTTTTTTTGTTTGGCATAAGAAATTGTATACTCTGCACTGAGAAGCAGAGAATTAGTGTATTTCATTGAGGGTGATTCAATAAGATTCATGGATAGATATTTTGGCAAAAACTTCTAAAGTGCTGAAAATAAATTGTGTTAAACTGCTAAATCCTTCAGAACTGATGACAGTTATGGAAATAACTCTAGTCAACAATATATCAAGATGGCTTTTAAGAATGTAAATATACTTGTCACTCTGGGACAATTTTAAAGCAGAATTAGAAGTGGTTTCTGGAATAATCATGAAAGTTTCCTTTAAACACGTATTGGTACAACAGACATTAATATTATAAATATTTTTAAAATATTTTAAATGGCTTCTTCAAAATATTTCAAGTTGTGGAAACTTTTCACGTAATAATTAAATGTGCTTTTTGCTTTTTTTAACACAAGTTAATTCAGAAGTTGGATTGAAGTATAAATCAAACTGAATATTACAACACAATAGCACATACCTTTGTAGCATAGATTTTCTCTACAGCCCCCTCCAAAACTAGGTGGGCAAGCTGAACAGGGGCGTCCATGTTTGTAGGGGGCGTGGCCCCACCAGTTTCCCCTTAAAGAGATGATCCACTCTATTAAGAGGTAGTCTAATAGCATAATTTATAAGACATTGCAAAATATTACTGTATAAGAATCTCCAAAATAATGATTTTGGTGTGTAGATTTAAGACATTTCTATCTTTCATCACAGAGTCTTTTTGATTACTAGGTTTAGATATAGATTGCTGCCTCATTCTTTTGAAAATATTCTAAGTAATCTGCTATGTATATTGTTAAAAATTACAAAATCAAACTTCTGCAGAATGCCAAAATTTGGTATGGGTTATTCATCTATACTCCATTTGTTTTAATGAAACAGATTTTAGACTTGGATTTGACCCTAAGTATGTTGCGTAATATTTTCAACATAATTATTCCAACGGTCTTTGCACAGGTGAAAATACATTTCTCAGTTAATCTATAGTTGCTTATCCCCAATAAATCAAAAATATTAAATATTTATAGAAATAATAGTGCAATGAGTAAAAGTGAAGGCATAAAAATATGATTCCTGTCTTCACAGAGATCATATTTTTATTTTTCGTATTTCTTTTAAGCACTGATTTTATGCATCAGGCAACCATAAGTGTTGCCATATTAAATAAACTGAGTTAAAACAATACACTTTACTCAATAATATACACTGAAAATGAGACAAAATCAGGAATATAAAGTTATTTTCAAGTTGTTAAGAAAAATTTACATACGAGAGTAATGTCTTATCTACTCACTTTGGGGAATAATTGCACACCAAGTAGACAGCTTTGGGCCATATCTGCCCCCAGATGTTCATGTTATTGCACAAATTAATGGCACAGCCTATTCTGCTACTTGTTGCCCACACCACCTATATTAGAGAAAAGAAAGACTCAGAAAAAGCAGGCTGAGATGAAATAAAACAATATATCTGGGAGAAAAATATACATGAACTAAAACTCGAGAAACAACCATTTATCATTCAAAATGACACGAAGCAATGTCAAAACGGATCTTTTATCTGAGACTTTGGGAAGTGCTTAATTCAATTAAAAGAAGAGACCTACAGGTAAATAACTCTTTTTGGATATAAAATGTAAGCATCTTCAAAACAAACATTTACTACATATTCAAAGTTACATGCTCACAAACCTAAATGCTGTCTTAATGTTTCTATGAAGAAACCTACCTAATAAAGGAATAGAACTTCTCATCTTAAACAGAAGGTACTGGAGAAAAAATTTAGGTGCTCAAATTTCTTACACAACATGATATTTTCACTGTGCTACTGGTTATTAGGGAGTTCAATGCTGATCTTAATCTTGTCACATGCAAAGGCATACAGAACAATTTATCTGCTTTACATTCACTAATAATCAGCCATAGAAATTCTAGAAACTCAGATCTGTGGTGACAGTTATCTATTTGAATCTGCCATAGTTGTTTGATTTAGATGTTTAGAACATATCCATTACCAAATATGAACACTGACTATTAAAAAAAAGATAAATGCTGCACACATGTAAATATTGAATGTCATTGGTAAATAAAACTATATTTTTATTCTTTGGAAAATAAAAAATTATGACACCTGACTTTGAGAAAAGTAAATTTCTTCCCATTCCCATTTATTGGGGCCACGTTAAAAATGTTTTACATGTAAAATCACTGAAATAATGTATTTTTAAGTAGATCTTTGGACATTTTTTTCTGATAATTACTTTTAATGTTTGCAGAAATTTGTAAGCCTAGTCTACATAAATCAATATCTATACAAGATTTTTTTTAATAACCATACCAAATGACATAAGAAACATGTTCAGTAGCCTAAGTTCTCCCATAGTTACACGAACTCAACTTAGAGGAATGAAATATAATATACCCAAAACACACCTGTGTATAATGAGTACATACAGGACCGGAACATCTGAATGGACAATATGGGTTGCATTCATTTTCATATGGGTATTTAAAGTCTTTCACTTCATCATACCACGCCTGTACATGAAATGTTGGGGGCCTATATCTATTTGAAAGAAAATAACCACAAAGAACATGTAAAGTTGGAGAAAATATAAAACTGAATATTGCAAAACAGATGGATAAAGTCTGGTAGAGATATATTTTTGTGTAAGTTACTAATCTTAAATACTTATGCCCATTACAATACTAATGTATCCATGAAGAGTTAAAACAAAATTCTAAAATACTGCTTATCATTCTGGTATGATATTTACTTTTATTATTTCTGTTGGTTTGCTTACTTGTTTTTTTTTTTTAGGCACTAAGCCTTTCAAATTTCGCAATGATGGATTAATAAGCATTTCACTTCAAACACCTATATTTTCAGAAACAAGAAGTTACACATTAACTTACCTTCCCCAATGTGCTCCCAAATTCTGTCCAATTGATGGGAGTAAGTTTGCAGGTCCATGTTCCCACAAACAAGTTTCAGCCCAGGATTCTGCAGATCTTTCCAGTTCTACATCCCATGTCTACAGTTTAAAAGAAAAACAAAATATAGATACAAACAGATAATGCATATGTTGAGTTTGGACATTTTTTCAGAATATAGTGTTGCTCAGTTCTGATGTTTTCTCCTTCTCACTCCTATGTAGAGTCAACATCTTAGTTTGGGTTCTTACCATCTCTCACCTAGATTTTTGCGCTAGACCCCTGATTAATCTCCTTGCCTCCATCTCTCTCCCCTCCAATCTGCCCTAAAAGTGTTTACAATTACCTAAGTTGGCACAAATATACCTAAGTGATTCCTCTGACTAAACACATCCAACAAATCCCCCTATACATAAAGTCAAAGATCCTTGGTCCCACTGTTCCCTGTCATAAAACATGCTATTTCTTGCTCTTGCTGGCATTGTTTCTTCTGCCAAAAACATCCTTCTCCCAATTATTTGTCAGATTCCAGCTTTGGGCAACACATTCCTGACTGTTGCTCTTCAAGCTTTGCTCTGCTCCCTTGTGTAGCAGCTACACACTGCAGTGTTAGTATCTGTCTACACGTCTATCTCTTTCACGGGACTGTGAGTTGTGTGGGGGCAGTTATTTAGCTCATGCTGGCGTCTTCAGCCTATTTTCTGTGCCTGCCATATGGACAAGATGGTTAATAAATGTTTGTTGAATACATGAATAATTAATGAATCTGAATCCTCTAATAATATATATGAATTTTATATACAAATTTCAATGAGGGTGATTAATTTATACTTTTAAAATACTTTATAAAGAAATATTTAAAATTACAAAGTTATTACTGAAATAGTTCTGCATGTCCTGGGTTTAATATTCAATTTGTTAATTTGAAAAACGGGCAGTGCAGCAAGTGTGGTGGTAAAAATACAGAGTTAGGTAGAACTGGGTTCAATCTTTGCACAATTACGGGGCTCTGGGCATGTTAAGAGAATAGAAAAATAGTCCTGGAACTAGAACATGAGGACACAACCTAAGGTGATAGCAATGAGACTGGAGAAGAGCTGACAGACTGAAATAATGCTTAGAAATTTACATTCCTAGAAGCTGATGGATGACTGAGGCAGGTGGTGAGGGTGAAAAAAAAAAGGTGAAGACTGATAAGGTTACCAAATTGTGAAAAAGAAAATACAGAAAGAGAAATAGATTGCTGTAACGGAAGTGTTTGTCTACATATTTCTACGCATATTTCAAGAGTGATGTGTCAGGTGTCTGTGGTACGTGCAGTATCTATGTCAAGTAGAGAGTGGGAATATATGACTGGGGTTCTGGGGCAAGAGACATGCTAAGAAGATATGAATTTTGAAGTTATTCACCCAGAGATGAATTTCTTCAAGAAGATGATATAGAACGAGAAGAGGAATGAAAAGAAAATTCTGGGGTTACCAAAATCGAAGGAGAGTAAAAACAAAATGAGTTAGTAAAATCAACTAGGGAAAATGAGATCAAAAAGATTAAGGGAAAACTGAGAGAGGATTAAATTATAGAAGTGATGGGATAAGAGACTTCAGGAGTAGAGAATGGGCAGCCAGGTCAAATGCCACAGAGAAGTCAAGCAAGATGAGATTGTCTAAGTATTAATTCATGATTAAGAGCAATTTCAGATCGATGCTAGGTAGAAAATCAGAACACAGAGAGTTAATAAGTTACTGGAAAGAGAAATGGAGAAAGTGCATGTGGGTTACTTTGTTAATACTTTAGAGAGGAAGAAGAAAGATGGGGCGGAAGCTTAAAAAGATAAGATGCCAGGCTCTAGGGAGAATTGGTTTGCTTGCTTTGATTTTTAAAGGATGGCAAAACCTAATCATGATTATTGGCCAAAAGGGAAAGAACACTAGGCAGAAAGAAGCACCCCTCAAAAAATTGGTGTGTGGGGAGGGAAAGTTCATTCATATAATTTTTCATAAATGAACATTCCTCCTCATTCAATTGTGGATCTGAAATACATAAAATCATGTTTTCAAAGCCAAAAAGTAAAATTTATACAAAATTAGAATAAGTATATTCTTATTATAGTATATCTTTATTACCTAGCAAAAATACCAAAAAAAGTATATTTACATGCAGCTAAAAAATTAAGAGCAGCAGAAGTAGCTGATTTTCATTTTACTTTGAATTAACATCAAATATTCAAGAGTACTGGTTTTGTGAGATAGCAGAAATGTTTGCTATAAATAAATATTTATCAGGTAAGCACTTTATTTGCCAAATACGGGCAAACTATAAACTAAATGCATTGCTTAAATTAGACCTAATTCTATAATTACATATTTCATATAATTATACAAAGGTGTAATTCAAGTTGCTATCATTATTTACCCAAACTAAGAATTTGGCTGAAGTCCCAGAAAATGATCAAGATGCTAATTTTCCTTGTATCCAGAAGTTGAAGACAGTCTTGTCTCAAAAGCAGGTATGTTTCCAGGTGGAGTTCCCTGAAAAGCAGGTTGTCCTTAAGTGACAAACAAATCCTTATCTTCAATCTTGGAAATCCGGTTCTTAATAGTACTTCAGTCATTCGCACAGTGAAACTACACTTACCCATAGGTTTCTAATCTAGCAACCTCATATTCAAAGAGCAGCCAGGAACCGGCAGAAAAACATAAAGTTCTTAGTGGCTAAACAAAAAATATTGCCTTGAAACCATCGTGAAGGTTTTAAAAACACTCTTCCCAACTCTTCTCACAGAAGGTGGAACTGAAATCCCTCTCCTCCTCTTCAATTTGAGCTGGATAGTGACTTCCTTCTAATAAATAGAATGACACTGACTTCCAAGGCTAGGTTAGGAAATACAGTTCCTATCTGGTTTTTTCTCTTTTAAGACATACATCTTGACAGAACTGAGCCAAGGAATTAGGAGTCCAGCTACCTCTTTAGGGTAATAAAGAGGTACTGTGGAGATAGAGATACGATAATGTGGAAACACCTCAGAGAGACAGAGAGAGATATAGGAGTTCCCATTGTTTGAGACTTCCTAGCCCAGGCATGAGAGCTGTGAATCTGCATGTCCAGGTCACTGCAAAGCTGTGAGAGACCCAAATTTCTGTGAGAGAAAATGAGTGAGAACCACCCAGCTGAGCCCTTGGAAGAGCCCTTATGACCCTTATTCAAGGGCAATTTACTCTTGTTTTACACAATTCTACAATCCTAGGTGTCAGTTTTTCCTATGAATTTGAACATGGATCCTTTTTAGGGAGGATACACAACCAGCTCCAAATTCACAAACATATTGTATTTCAAAAGTTCCTTTACACATCTGTTGTGTAGAAGTTGGAATAAAACCTAAAGCATATCATTCAAATGCTTCAGGCTAAGTTTTCTTATTTGTAAAATGTGTTAGTTGAAATATAAGATAACTCAGGTACTTTCAAGAATTAAAATTCAATTATTGAGTATATACTATGGATAAGCTTTCACGGCATGACTTAAGTTCTCTATTTTCCTATTTAATCCATTAAAGATAGAGGGGAAGCACATCAAAAGAACTATAATAATGCTAAAATAGGGACATGCAGTATTTTAATATAAAAATTGAGGCAGAGGGGCACACAACTAAAATTTACTATCAATAAATATTAGTTAGTGACAATTTTTAAAGTAATTATTTAAAGAATCTAATCAAGCATAGGTGTTTAGGTCAAGTTTAATAATACAAATCAAGAAGAGTCTTTAAAAAAAACTCACTGAAAATATAGCTGTCCTGGAAGAAATATTATCACAACATGACAACAGCATGGAATGTATATTTTTATGCTACAACAGAAGACTTCAGGCTTTAAAGCTGTCAATAATTCATACCCATCTCATTTAAGTGTAGGTTAGTATCTACACATTTCTCTTCAAATTCAGGTTTGTAAATTAAATCAAGATGGCCTAACTGGCTTCATTTTCTCCCTCTGAACTCTTCACCCAGCACTAATTTAAAGCCAAACCTCACCTAAAATTAGCATTTCTTTATAAAATGGGTACTTGAGATGTGTAGAAATGAAAACCACTCTATTTTCCAACTATATCCCTAAGCTGTTCCTTCTTAGAGCACAGTAGTCTTCAACAAAGTTTTATTAGTAAAGGAAACATTTAGAATACTACAGACATACTTTGTCTCCAATGATATTTCTAAGCCAATTCAACATGAAGGATCTATCTTTTCCTGTGTGTGCATATATGAGAAATCTTAAATCTTGACAAAGGGCTTTCAAAAGGAAACTTAGAAACATACAGTAATTTTGGTACTAAAATACTGTACTTGAAGTTGGAAATTATGTAGCTATCCAGACATGTACAGAAAATCCCACTGACTGCTATCCTTTGTGCAACATGAATGAGCATACACAATTCATATTCCTACCAGAACACCTGCTATTCTGCTCTATTAATAGACAGTGAATAACAGTTGGAAATCACTCAAGAATGTAGTTTTCAACAGAGTTAACATTGCTAGCTTACCAGTAAGTTGTATCACTGTACTTTAGGCAAAAACAGTCATTAGTGATACAACTTTTTCCTTCTCTTTGATACTGAGAAGTTTCTCTCTTAAAAAGGATTAAATATTTTCAAATATACTTTCTTGACCATAGTAAATTTACAGCTCTTTCCAGATTCACATAGTTTGAAAATTCATATCCTGGGAATTGTTTAACCTTTATAGCTTGAAAATTAGTACTGTAGTGCATTAAACAAGAGTTGAAGGCCAATGTTAATTAGTCACTAAGAATTTGTCTGAAGAGCATTTTCCTATAACCGAAGCTTCAAAAAGATTAGTACAAAAAACTAAATCATTATTATTTTAGATTGTATTAAAGAACACGGAGCAAAGTTTTGTGAGACTACAGACACATCTCTTTTGATTGCACTTCGCTTTATTGAGCTTCACAGATACCACGTTTTTTACAAATTGAAGGTTTGTAACAATCCTGCCTTGAGCAAGTCTATCAGCGCTGAAGGTTCAGGTGGTGGTTAGCATTTTTTAGCAATAAAGTATTTTTAAATAAGGTATGTACATTATTTTCTCAGACAGAATGCTATTACACACTTGATAGACTATAGTATAAACATAACTTTTATATGCACTGGGAAACCAAAAAATTCTTGTGACTTGTTTTATTGCAATATTTGCTTTATTGCAGTGGTCTGGAACCAAACTCACAATATCTCTGAGGTATGCCTGTATCTGCATAACAGATATTTGTGTAATTAAGACTCTTCATGCATAAATTACCTCAAGGACTGGTGGTAGGGGTGGTGATGACAGGCATCCATCTATCCACAAAATTATTGGTAAGCACTCATTAGCGAAGTTATCAAAATTAGTCCACCAAAGAGAATACCCTAGGTGACACTGAAGTTGTTAAGTAGTTTATTTTATAGAGTTAGATTCACCAATGAAGAAAATACATGAATGAGTAAATAAAGAAATTTTAACAGGAAATCGACTGGCACACTCTAACATCTTTAAAAGCACACAGAAACAATCTACTAACTGGAACCTCTCACATAATTTAATAATTAAGTGCCATTCTAAGCAGGGAGAAATAGGATTGCAAGATTTTCTACCATTCTAGAAAACCTCACCCAAGTGGAGGAAGCTACAATAAGTCTTTTTAAGACACGCTGAGAAAAATGTCTTTAAATAGTTAAGATAAAGTTTTTTCCCCCCAAAAAATTGGAAAATAGGAATTAATTATCTAACAATTGGAAAGAGTATCTAAATAGTACAGAAATAATGTTTTAATTCATTGTGCCTTTTTGTAAAATTGATACAGCTTTAATGAATTTCCAAGATAAATGCAAAAAATAATTGGTCTTTGACTATGAGGTATGCTAATTAAATGACAATTAAACACCAGTCCATGATACAATTTGCAATTTAACATGGACTTTTAAAATATGCGTCGCTCTCTGGCCAAGTGCTAACATTATGAATGCTCAGTGGTGTTAAAAAGGCAGTTATGCTGGAAGTCCAGATGTCGGCTGGAAGCTCGGTTTTACTTTCCTACCACTGAAAACTACAAATAACATGAGGAAATTATTTTTAAAAACTAAGCATTTGCAATAAATTTTGAAAAATGAATTCCACATTCTTCTTTTGAGACATATGCATCTGCATACTTAACTCGGAATACCATCCTCATATCCCCAAGCCCACCTCAGTTCTGAGCAAGTCAGAACTAAGAATAACACTAGCTTTCAATGGTATTGAAAATACCCTTTCCTTAGCGCAATGTCTTCTGGACATATGCAAGTGAGGTCATTAGCGATGAATTTTCCTTTCATATTCTTATATATTATAGAGGGAGATAAAAATAAACCTGTACTTGTTCAAATTACTCAAACTATGATTAATTAAAATATATGATACCTCCTGGAAGAGTTTTCTTTCCTATTTAAATTGTATATTTTCAAATTTATCTCTTTGATTATGTCAAGTTTGGTTTCTTTTTCCTTATCTGCAACATTCGAAGCTAAAATAAGTCTCTTCAACTTCTTTTAGCTTTAAAATTCTATTATTTTCTATTTATAGACTCTTATAGAATGCCCTGTATAGTTTGTAGAACCCCATAAGAACTTACAACTGTAAAATAATATCTCTGGTGACAATTAAAGGCATTTCTTAACTAAGAAGTAAAAGTTGTTTTGTGATTTTCAAGATTGCAAAACCAAGGTTTCAGATCTTCTAACTATGAATCTAGAGGTGAGCTCAATTTTTTCTGAATCATCTCTATTCAAGAAAGTTTTAATATTTTCCAAAACAGATAAATACAACTGAGAACCTTCAGTAAAACTTCCCAGTAAATCTCCAACTTAATTGAATAAGACAAGAAGATATTCTCAATAAAAAGTTAAAACCAAGCCTCTCTTCAGCTTAGTCCTGAAAACTCAATGGTAAAATCTTTCAAATAAGGCGTAGACTTCTAAATGTAATTTTTCTGCATAGCTAAAAGGAAAAGTAGGATTTTTCAGCCAGCTCATGAATGTAGAAGTGGCTGAAGAAAATCAAAGACATATAGTTATCTCTTTCTAAATACCACCTTCAAAAGATAATTCTTGCTATGCCACCAATACTGGAAAAATAGGTTTATAAATTATTCATCATATGTCAAAGCCAAATCCCTCCACAAATCACTGTTGTGTTTCCCTATTTAAATCAGAAAGTGCAATCCAAAAATCCAATGGAGTAAATTGTCAATGCAATCCTTTCAACAGCAATAACCTGACCTCCAAGAAAGAACTTGTTATTCTATGAAAGTAACACATTTGACAGTTCATGAGACTTCAGATTCAAATTCCAAATATAAGGCCCCATTATACAACCTTTGAAACCACCTTCTTTTCTCCCTATTGGTGGTATTATCAGAGTTACAAGAAAGAAACAGACATCAATGAAACAAATAAATAAGGAAATCAATCTGTGCTGAAGGAATAGATGATGCTTTGTGACAAAGTCATCTGGTATTAAAAGCACTACGGAAAACAGCAGTAGTACATTCCTTACAACTTGGAAATTACCTCAGGTGTTTAACTTCTGTGCTTCACCTGTTATGAAAGGACTTTGTAGTTACAGGGAAAATGCATGAGTCTCAGATTTCAAAAGAACACCTGTGTTACTGGGCCTAAAGCCCTGCCAGGTACTCAGAAAGCAGCATTACCTCTGGGCAATGAACATATTAGGGTCTCCTGGAAGTTACAGAGATATGAGGCAGATGTGGCAGTGTTTTACTTGAAATCTACTTTAAAACAAAGCCTTAAAAAAGTCTCAACCTAATAATTTAGAAAATTGCTTCTTCATTTTATTAAAATTAAAATTATTTTTGACACAAAAATTTAATGTGTGGATAAACTCACAAGATGATTGCAATTAAACCCATTGTTTCAATATTATACAGATAGACTGAATGCATTATGTAGGGCAGATTGTCCGTGTGAGGCAGTAGAGCCATTAATTTGACAAAAATCCTTGCATTCTACGGAATGCCTATTGGTTCATCTCATCTTATCTCCCTGCCAAGGACCTCCCGGTCTGGCGATAACTTACCTACGTCACTTGTATCCCGCCTCTCCTCAACAGGGGCCCTCCACTGCTGACTCTCTGGAACTTCAAAGCGCTTATAAATCACCACTAGGAGACCTTATTAAAATGCAGATTCTGATCTGGTAGGTCAGGAGAGAAATCCAAGCTATGACATTTCTAACACCTGGTGCCAGGACCCTACCCTGAATAACCTCACTTTGAGGAGCAAGGTTCCAACACCTGTCCATTCATACTTCTCGGCCATTGAATCCACCAGAAATTATTCCCACCAGGATTGTTCTTTCTCTCCTCCCCTTAAGCTTTATCCTTTCACCAAAGTCCTGTTCCCACTCTCTCTCCTCTTGAAAGTCACTCCAACTACAATACTCTATTTACCTCACCCTTCTCTGAACCATCTTAAACACATCACTGACCAATTACACATGTTCTTCTAGATCTGTCCCTATTAATTTGGATCTTAATTCCCAAATTAGAATTTTAAATCAAAACCTGTGTCTCATATTTTTTGTGTATTTTCCACGTCACCAATATAAAACTTGGCATATAATACATCACCAATATGTACTCACTGATTCTCTCCAGTCTCACAGCTAGCCTGGCGTGGGCAATAACTTGGATCAGAGACACAGGAGCCTAAATTCTCTGCCTCAAATTTACATGTGTGATATAAACTCAGCTGAAAGGGGATTCACAATGTACCTAGGCTAAACAAAAGGTATATCTTTGAAAAGTTGAACTTGGATTATTTTTGTAAATGTCATATTTTTGTATTGACTTTCTGATAAATCCAAGGCTATAAGGCTTTCAATTTTTATTATCATTTAAGAAAGGAGTAGTGATTCTTCAAGACTACGTCTGGATGTTTAGCAGACCTCAGTATTTAAGGAAATCCTTTAGTTATTTGAGAAAGTATCATCTATCAGTTCTTTAAGTCTTGATCTACGGACACTGGTTCAACTTATAAGAATGAGCACCTATGTTTTAGTTTACAGCCCATAAATTTTTTTTTGTTGTTATTTTATTTTATTTTTATTGAATAAATTTGATGTGTAACATTATGTAAGTTTAGGGTGTATGTTTAGGTCTGATACATTTGTATATTGTAATATGACTGCTGATGTAGCAATATTTATCACATTACATAATTACAATACAATATGTTGTCTATGTTCACTATACTGTGCATTAGATCTCAATGGCTTATTTACTATTTGTTACAAGTTTGTACCCTTAAATACCATCACTCTTATCCCCACCATCCCCTGGTAATCATTTTACTGTTTTTCATATAGCCCCAAAATTTTGGGTAGACGTATGATTGATCTAAAAGCCAAGCCTAGAAAAATGCATGATAGGACAGATAAACTCTCATAAGAAATCACTTTACACTATTTACTTATGCATTACAGTCACGCGTCACAACAACAGGGATAGGTTCTGAGAAATGCGTCGTTACGTGATTTCATCAGCATGCGAACACCATTGAGTGTAGTTACACAAACCTAGATGATATAGCCTACTATACACCTAGGCTTTATGGTACGAATCTTACGGGACCACCGTCATATATGTGGACTGTCATTGACCAAAACATCATTATGTGGCGCATGACTGTAGTTTGTATTTCATATTTAAATATCAAAATAAAAACAAGTTTTGAAAGTAAATAAAATATTAGTTGCTTTTATTTATTGTACTTGGATGTCTTTTTAACTTTCAAAAATTAAAAAAGATGAGTTAAAAAATGAAAAACTTTGACAAATCAGTAAAAGATAAAGTTTATGAAAAGAAAACAACATTTAACACCATAACTTCAATTTAAACCAAAGACTAATATAAGAAACATTCAAACGCATGTTTACATACTTCCAATGAAATTGTTATATTAAGTTGCTCATTGTTCCTATATCGAGAATTCTGTGTTAAGTTTTCACAATAATTCCTGCCTCAAGAATGATAAATTGTTATGATTCCAGAGAGTCATTGAGAGTTATGTCAACCATACAGTTTCCTGTTTTCCTTGGCTACTGGGAAGCTCAAAGCTAGTTTAATAACCATAGTTCAATCAGATTTTTAGGTGTCCCTTTGGAATATGCCTTTAGCTTTGTCTTTTTCAAATAATGACTAAGATGATGATTTAAAACAATAAGGTTTTCAAAAGTCTTTATTTGAAAATCTGAGAAGGAATATTGTGCTAAATATTCATTTGTTTCCACACAGTCATTCTCAGCCACTTGCTGCCATACTCTACGTCCCAAAAGGCTCAACTCTACACACTGAGTTATTTCAGGCTCTCTTGGCCCCTGGCTTACAGTTGAATTTGGCCAATAGAATACATGGGCAGGAAGGCAGAGTGTGAGAGATGATTTTAAGTACATATTATCCCTCCTTGGCCCCACTCCTCCCCTCTGAGTCCTCTGGCTCAGCATGATGGTGCCTGCATCCTTGCACACAGCTCTACAGCCAGGCTCCGGTGCTCACGAGGCTGTGATACCACCAGTCGGGCCTCTGTGCTTCCCAGCCCTTGAGGCTCGCCTACGCCCTGTGCAAACTCTGCATATAGACTCCTCATTTTTTTTTTTCTGTTGAATCCTTGTTATTGTGGCATTTGTTTCCTGAGGAGAAATAGTATCTCAGAATAAAAATATCTCGCACAATTTGTACTAGTAAACTGTCTAACAGATTACCTGATACCTATTAGATCTTAATGAATGTTCTCTTACTCCCCTGTTCCTTTAAGAATGTGCTTAATTTCCTGTGACTCACATAGCCTTTTTATGGAGCATTGCTGATATTCATGTGACTAAGAAAGAAATTCAAATCCAAAATTTTGAATGATTAAAAAATAAGATAGGGTCGGCCTGGTGGCGAAGCGGTTAAGTGCACGTGCTCTGCTGCGGTGGACCGGGGTTAGGATCCTGGGCGCACACCGACGTACCACCTGTCAAGCCATGCTGTGGCAGCGTCCCATATAAAGTGGAGGAAGATGGGCACGGATGTTAGCCCAGGGCCAGTTTTCCTCAGCAAAAAGAGGAGGATTGGCGACGGATGTTAGCTCAGGGCTAATCTTCCTCACCAAAAAAGATAATCACTGCCACCTAAAGATCCAATGGAAAAAGTAAATAATTTTCTTAGAATTCAAATTTAACACAAAATTAATTATAAAACAAAGTTTAGAGTAAGTTATTCCTAGCTTTGCTTTGAATCTATTGACAATAAACTCTCTAATTTAAGGCTTTTGCTCGCATTAAATTTCCAAGATGATATTTCCACTGAAGCTTCTAAGTAAGGACCCCTGTAGTTTTGGTGACACCAATATATATATATGCATATATACATGTATGTATATGTATCTATACATATATATACACATATACACAGGAATAGTTTAAAAAGTGTTAATAAACCCAAAGTTTGGAAATCCTTTGTAATAACTTTCACTCACAAAAGTCAAACTAATACTGCCAAATTATGTCAAATGAACGGTTCCTTTATAGGTATGCAGAGAAGAACAATGAATCAGGCTATGCTCCTCAAGTCTGCCACGAGCCACACTTGATAGAACAAGGTTCTTTCCATCATTTCATCTCTTCATCAGTTCTTACAGATCGTGACTGCCATGCCCTCCCCTTCAGATCAACTGTACACACATTTTCATATTAATACCTTATCAATAAGATTCTCATCATCCAAATGCTCGCCACCACATTTCCTACCACACAAGGACTATAACTTCTGCCAAATGCTATTTCAAAATGTACCTCTTCTAAGAAGCCTTTCCTGGTTACTGCTTTATTCTGAAATTCTTTTAGCTTTACATGCATTTTAAAATATATTAATTTGTCTTTTTTACCACATTGTGATTTAAATCCTGAGAACAGTTCTCCAGCAAAACCCTTAGCATTCTGATCATTATATCTCCTGGAAGACTCTTCCTACTTGCTGAGGGGTCTGGCCATCCCCACTTCATGAGACGGAGACGTTCATAACCCAATTGTAACTCTGAAAGTCACTGAAATGTGACGCTAATTTAGCCACCTGTCAGACTTATTAAAGAATGATTTTACCTGACCAGAATGCTACTGTACTTAAAAATATAAAATTAAGTAAAACAAACACAATACCTCATTGAAAAGAATGCTTTTGCAATCTTTTAATAGCATTTTTTGACAAAACAGAATTAGTCAAATCCTTTTTCATTCTGCCCACCTTAAAACTGTTGTCGAAAGTCTAGTCCTCTTTTCATTTTTTCATTCATTCACTCCGTTTCTTCCCTTCCAAGTAGTATAAATTGAGCTTAGAGCATCTGTCAGCCACTCAGCTGGGGAATGCAAAAATAACTAAAGCACAGTACCTTCCTACAAAGGAATGTAAGGCTAGAGAAAGAGACAAGGATGTAAATAACAGAGGTAGAGGCAAGTATAAAATGCCACGGAAGCAAGAGAACTGGGGTGGGAGTGCACCTAACTCTGTACAGAAGGGTTTAAACGAAACCAGATTATTCTTTTCGTGTCTTGAAGGAAGAGGAGAAATTCTTTAAAGAAAAAACAAGGAAGGCATAAAGCGTTCTAACATCTGCAAAGCCAGGCGGGTTTGCAAGATCCCTACAGCATCACAAATCCCAAGGCATACGGAATGACTGCATAGACGGTCCCGTGGAATAGCACTGCATTCTCTTAGTTCAGGTTGTACTCACTGTGTTCACAGAACTCTTGGTTAACAGACCTCTCAGCCCTTTCTGTCTAGACAGGAGTTCTGATGTCACTCCGTCTTCATTCGAGAGCCTCCCCTCCCCCAACACTTTTCTTTTACCTCTTGAGTTTCCATTCTCTGGACAACACTGGATCTCATTGTAGTTTCTTTGATCATATCAGTCAATCATTCAGTATTTCAGATATGGATTTGCCATGTCTGGAGCACGTATAGGACATTTTTTACGTTTACTCCCAGCACCTTTATTGGTCTGTCCCCTGTTCAGGTGGTTACTTTGTATTGTTAGAGTTGCAGCAACATACAGGAGAGAGTCTATCAATAATAACTCCCATGCTCATTCCTGGCTCTTAACTAACAGCTCATTATCCTATTATCTAGTTCCCCTCCCCCTAACTTCCTCCCCTCTCACTCATCAGGCCTTTAGAGTTTATCCTGTCATAGATTACACGTCTCTTTTCACTACCTCCAGAACTGCACCATTAGCTAATTTTGAGATTTTACTTTCCACTCCTCCACTAAGTAGATAGATCTAAACGTTAGGCCTTGAGGAATCCTTTGTTAGAGCTTCTCCATCTTTTTGGTTTCTAAGTTCTTCTTGAAAGGGAGTGAAAGTTGTTTCTGCTTTCCTGCACTAATAGTTATAGTTGCTACCTTATAAAAAGGGAGAAGGTGAACGTGATAGTTGAGGACGGAAATAGACTCTGAATTCTACAGTCAAGTTTTCATGTCTCAGTTTATTTACTTTTTTTATGTGAGGAAGATTAGCCCTGAGCTAACATCTGCCACCAATCCTTCTTTTTTTGCTGAGGAAGGTTGGCCCTGGGCTAACATCTGTGCACATCTTCCTCCACTTTATATAGGATGCCGCCTCAGCATGGCTTGACAAGTGGTGCGTCAGTGCGTGCCCGGGATCCGACCCTGCGAACCCCAGGCCGCCACAGCAGAGCACGCGCACTTAACTGCTGCGCCACCAGGCCGGCCCCTAATTTCCTCAAAGGAGCCTAAAGCCTTCCACTCAAAGTGGGTTTCCAGACAGTAGTTGCCACATTACCTAGGAGCTTGTCAGGAATGCAGAGTATTGGGGCCCACCCCACACCTACTGAATTAAAGTCTGTATTTTAACAAGATTCCCAGGGGATTCATATGCACATTAAAGTTTGAGTGGCACTGAACTAAAGCACTCTTTATTTCAACCCCCAAAATCACACCTAGCTGCTTTTCCATGAAAAATACTTACTATCCTTAATTTCCTGCTGATTGATTTCAACATTTTCTTTCGTTAGAAACTTAAGCTATAAAGCATGCATAGCCTACTAAACTGACTGTGTCCATATTCATATTTTGCCCTTGAGGTTGATGAGCTCCCAATATAGAAAATGTGTTGCCTTTTCCCCAATAAGCTACATGTAAGTAGTTGACTTAATCACATCTTATTGATTCTGTTAAATAGTTAAAAGAAAGAAAAAAGAAAAGTAAGATTCACCAGATCATAATTCCAGGTTCTTACTTTTGGCAAGTTTGGTAACCCGCTAGTCCAAGTTACATATTTGGTCAACAGTTCCATGAGTTAACGTGTTGAGTTCCTATACAACTATCTGTATTTAGCGCTTAGTTTGCAATTTGAACCTCAAACATACTATTTAGTCTGTATCTGTACCTGTCCTTGTTCTGTATTATCTAATATCCAAATACTTCAAAAATAAAATCCCACGGCTGGCCTGGTGGCGCAAGCAGTTAAGTGCGCGCGCTCTGCTGCGGCGGCCCCGGGGTTCACCGGTTCAGATCCCGGGCACGCACCGATGCACTGCTTGTCAAGCCATGCTGTGGCGGCGTCCCATATAAAGTGGAGGAAGATGGGCATGGACGTTAGCCCAGCCCTCAGCAAAAAGAGGAGGATTTGCAGATGTTAGCTCAGGGCCGATCTTCCTCACAAAAATAATAAATAAATAAAAAAATAAAATCCCCACTAACATGTCTTTGATCATCTCTTTGTCATCTCCAGGAGCTGTTAGTGAAATGTCTTCAGAGGCCAAGCAGGTGACCCCAGATGTAGTGCTAGAAAGAGTGGTGTAACTTATGGCAAACCAGAGAAGGCATCATTACTTTAAATCTCCCTGATTTTTGGAAATACCTTGACATTCTTAGTAAATCTCTTCCATATCTATAGGACTTTTTAACTTAAAGCATTGTGAACCAAGTGAACTTAGAGCATCTCAAAATATCCCATATATTTGAATCCACAAAGATCCTTATGCAGTATACGCAAAATTACCATTTCGTAAATGTCTATCCTCATATCCCTTCTTTCCTGTCCCCTCATCTCCGCTGAAGATCTTGCTTCATACTTCACTGGGAAAAACAGAAGCATCCACATGAAAATTCTCTTCTCTTTTCCTCATTAAATACACTAAACTACCTGCTTCTGTACCTACAGCCTCAATCTTTCTTGTTAGAATAAATAAGCAGACTTTGCACGTATATTTTCTCCCTCCCATTCTAAGTGCTTGCTCAACTCGTTCATTCCTGTCAATCTACAAATATGCTCTTTACAAAACAAAACCAAAAGAATTTCCATATTTCCCTTTGGCAATAGCTAGTTTCACTTCTCTGATCTCCTTCATAGCAACATCATCTTGAGGAGTTACTCAAAGTTACTTCTCCACTTCCTCACCTCCAGTTCTTTTCTTCTCACTCCAGTAAGACTTTCAGCCATACTTCACCACCGAAATTGATTACTTTTATCAAAGTCACCAACAACCTCCATGTTGATGAAGCCACTGTTGACTTTTCTTCTTCATCTTATTCAGCTTCTCAGCAATCTGAAGCATTGACTTCTCCCCTGTTGACCTCTTTTCTCTCAGCTTCTGAGACACCAGTCTATCCTGTCTTTTCCTCCAGCCTTGCTGACCACTTGTTCTCTGCTTCCTTTGCTAGCTTCTCCTTTCTGCTCAACCTCCACATATTGCTGGACCCCAGGGCTCAATCCAAGGCATTCAACACTTGTCCACAAAAATCTTCTCCTTGGATGACTTTGTTTAGTCAGTTAAGACAGTTCCTAATAACATCTACATGATTTCCACATTTTTATCTCAAGTCCCACCTCCCCACTGACCGTTAGACTCAACTGAGGATGACAGGACATTGGAAACTAAGCATGGTCAAAAAGAAGCCCCAGATTCCATCTTCACCTCCTCTTGTCTGTTTCTCCTCCTTTCTCAACATGCTTAAGTAAAATTCTAAGAACATCGCAGATTCCTCCTTATCCTTCACCCTTCACATTAAAGCGATGAACAAAACCATCAGCAATGCCATCAAAACACACCCTGAAACTACCCACGTCTCTCCATCTTTATTACTATCACCCTGGTCCCGGTTACTACCATCTCTCACTCGGAATATAGCAGTGGCTTTCTAACCGTCTCTCTGCTGTCAGCCATAGCCCTCCTTCAGACCACTCTCCATAACAGAGAGTAATTACAGGAAACTGGAAATAAGACTAGGTCAATCCTTTGCAAGAAATCTTCCCATGGCTTTCCATTTCACTTGAAATAAAATCCAAATTTTTCCTCACCTATAAGGCCCCAAAGGAATTCTGACCCATGCTGATATGTCTAGTTCATTTTCTGACACTTTCCTCATTACTGAATAAAATTCAGCCACACCAGCCTTCTTTATAATCCCTGAAAACTCCCACCTCATTCCTGACTTAAAGACCGTGCCCAGTATTCCTTCTGCGTAGATCCACGTACCTTTTTTAGCTGACTCCTTCTTGTAATTCAGTTCTTAACTCAAAAGCAACCAACTCAGAGAAGTCTCTCCCAACTCCCCAATATGATTAGCTCCACCTCTATCATTCTCTATCATCTCTCTCTGCTTATTTTCATTAACTTCTTGAACTTTTTATACACGAATGTATTCTCCAGGATCAAGAGCAGCGCCTGGCACAAAAATGCTCAATCAGTATTGAATTAAACGCTTTCTTAAACACAAATTTATCGATGAGACTAGCAAAATGTTTTAATCAATTAAAAAAGCCTTTCTGTAACTTCTTAAAATTATGAAGGCAACATACATTTAGGAAAATAAGGAAAGAGTTACTTAGACATACTTACTATAATACTTCATCAGACAATTTATTACCACTTGACTTTTCACATTTTCTTCCAACAAACTAAATATTATATATATATGTCACACATAATATATGTATATACTATACATAATAAACATCTGGCTTTAATTGAATTAGTAAAAATTATTAAAAATATGAGAATTTTAATTTTAAATCATGTACAATGATTTGGTTGTATAAATTCATGAAAGCAATACATGAGAGAACAAAACTGAACAATAGCAAAGAATATTCTTGAACTAAACGTCACTCAACTGCAATTATAAATGAATATTTTGTTTTTAGTGAAGGCATTCAGTAAAGGTAACTACAAAAAAAACATGCAAAAAAACTGCATTTTCCTATTGACTATCATTATAAATTTGGGATACATTCCCTAATTGAATTACCTCTTCTAAAACTAAATTGAAAACTTTTCATTAGAAAAGAGTTAAGACTACAGATAGCACCTGGCCCATAGGCGACGGTACATGTTTGATGAATAAGTGAATGAACAAGCATGTTCATTTCTCCCATCCCATTCTTCCTTGAACCACTCTTGGACCACTATGATTCCACTCAAACTGTTTTAGCAGACCTCCAATGTGGCCTCCATACTGTGAAATTCAGGGGCCCTCATTTTACTTGATCTTTATAAGCAGCATTAACAGCTTTATAAGATTATATAAGCTATAAGCCTATAGGAGTTGATCATCCTTTCTGCCTTCCTTCATTTGGCTTCCAGGACATCATGCTCCCCTGGTTTTCTTCCTACTTCTCAATTCCCCTTTCTGTTGCTCCTCACCTTCCCTACCTCTACACTGCAAAGCATGTCCAGGGCTCACTTCTTCAGCGTCTCTTCTCTATCTATACTCATTCCCTTGATGATCTCATCTCTCCTCAGGGCTTTAAATACCATCTAAATGCTGATGAATCCTAACTTTCTGATCCAGATTAGACCACATATGTCTAATTGCATACTTGACAAATTCACTTCGATATTTAAGCTAAATCTTAAGTTTAACATATCCAAAATTGAGCTCCAGCTTCCTCTGTCAAGTGCTGCTCCATCCACAGTCTTTCCCACCTTAAAAAATCGTAGCTCCAATACTTCCAGTTCCTAAGGCAAAAACTGTACAGCCACACCCCACATCCAAAATCTGTCTGCGATACCTCCAAAAAGAAATAAACTCGCAATGAGATACCCCATGATAGTGCAACTGGTGATTACTGGGCAGGAACTGGGCTACTGACCTGTTCTGCTTCTCATGCTGAAGTTCTCATCTTGTGTTGTTTATGGAGAGAGTGAGAGAGCAGACTGGCTTTCAGGAGGGGAAGACAGACCACGTGGGAAAAAGCAGACATTCTTATCCTGGGAAGTGAGGAGGCAGAGGTGGGTTTCACCTCCTCTAACCTCTTGGAGTTAGGTTGGCAAAACGGGTATAAAGTAACCAGGTGATTTCTTGAATCTCTGTAACCATTCTGGAGGTCACTACAAGTTAAAAGTTCCCCACTGATATTTAAACCAGAATGCAAACTGCCATCAGTTTTCAAAAAACCGCATCCAGCGCTTGAGTGGATTTAGATCTTGCACCAGATGGAGGAACTCCCAGCCTACTGGCTGCCTGGCTGGCCAAGTCAATTAGTCCAATTTTCCAAGATTGATGTTATGATTAAAACGAGGTTTTAGGGTATATTCACACTTGTGCCAGTTCTCACCACTTTCCCGGCTACCACCCCACTCCTGGTCACCATCAACTGCTGCATGCATCACTGCAATAGTCTAGTCTCCCTGCTGACACCTTTGCCCCTCTTCCTACCACCTAAAGTCTGTTCTCAACAAAGCCAGAATGATTCTGAACAAGTGTAAGTAAAATCACGCTGTTCTTCTATTCAAACGGCTCAAATGGCTTCTTACCACTCAGACTGAAAGTGAGTCTTTACGATGACCTGGATCTGTCCTCCTCAGTTAAATCTCTGACCTCATTGTCTATATTACTTCCCACCCTCACTCTCTATCAGCCACATAGGCCCCCTTTCTGAGTTTGGAGATTGAGGGTCTTCACACCTATTCCAGGCAAGAAAGAATGTTTCTTGTGTTTACTGCTGGGTCTTAGGCGGTGCCTGGCATATGGTAAACGTCTAATACCTGCTGAATGAAGGAATAAATAACAATAGCAATTTCAAAATTTTGTGGCATTTTTCTGGATCTGGGTGTTTCACTCTCCTATGGAAACTACTTCTCTTCTCTTGCCTCTCTAAGATCCTAGATTTTCTGCTTACATTTAAGGAGGGATCTTTAATCTCCCAGGACTCCAGGATAATACTAAATTCAACAGAACTGGGCTATCATGTCACTTTCTTCCTATAGGTATTACCAACTACAGTGTAACTTCTGAAAGGAAAAAATACATTAATTCGAAGTGTCAATGTCTTTAAAAGAAAACAACTATCTATTCAAATTAAGGTTTTATAAAATTTTAAATTCTGTAGACCAAGAAACTTAAAACAAAATATAACTTTAATGTATCTAAACAATATCCCTAAAATAAAAAACATTTAAGGAAAATTAAATAAGCAATTTTAAATATAGAATAAAGACACCTTAACAACTTTAAAAAGTGATAATATTCTTGAACCAAGAAAGATGTCTCATGTACCTTTAAGTGCACGTAAATTATACTGTACGTCAATAAAAGATGAAAATATTTAATTTTTGAAAAGTACCAGGCAAGCACCAGTATACAGAGAAAAAAACCACCATTTTAGGAATCAAGAGTTGCAATAAAACTTAACTGCAGTGAATTCCTGATACTTTTAGCAAGATAAGAAATGTGTAAACACTGAGCTTTGGGTAAATGAGTTATGAGGCCATCATTTCATTATCTGCATTTATTCTGGATATATGTCAGTGGTGGCAAATGACGTCACAAAATACAGATTTATGAGAGTAAACCAGAGCAACCTCAAAGCTAAAGATCACTTTTTCAGGCTTGGATTCAGGCTACAGACAGTCAGAAATAGAGCAGAACCCAGACTAGCCGCATCCTGTTCAGCAAACTAGGTTGTTCCAAGTCCAGTTTCTGGAATTATCTGCTGTACCGAAGCATAAAAGAAAAAAATGTTTGATTTCCAATGTTAAGCATGGCCTTAGAAAGAATGTAAGTGACAAACCGGAACCAGGCTGTTGTTTGTATCAACGTGCACACGGGCCTAAGGTACCACTGGCTGTCTGGCTCAGAGCCTCTGGTTGCCTAGCAAAAGGAGAGGTATCCAGATGTGTTTTGTTCTACATTTGGAAGAATGCTGTGCCAAGGTTCTGCCCACAGTCTCACCCACATGTGAGGTGAGAGCAAGAAGGCACAGCCATCAACCGTCCCAGAAAGTGTCTGTCAACAGTTCTCTAAAAGACATGGAAATAGTCATAAAAGCGGAAAATGGCTTATAAAATTGGCCCATGTGTACTTTTTAGATAAAGTGTCCTGGTTGCTAAAGCACATTCTAGACCTAGGCATACTTTGTATCACAGTGAACTATTTTGGATTTTAGTCAATCTATAATATTTTAGAGGCTCTATGTTAAGAATTTGTAACAAGAGATAAATACCCATTAAGTCATTTTATTATTCAAATTCCAGAAGATTTGAGTACCTTTACTATTATCTCAGTAGCTCTATATTACAGGACAATTTTTAGTATACCATGAATATTTTAAAAAATAGAAAAAAAATCCTGAATTATATCAAGCATTTATTCCTTTATCTCTAGTATTTCCAACTTCCATGTCAGTATCTCTGGTGTTGGTGAGATCCTACCTTCCAGGACTTATTTTAATTTCTTTTTCTTACCTTTCCTCCATACTTGCCTATATAATCTCACCTACTCTTTCATTCATCCCTTATTTCAACACAAATCTATTGAACATTCACTAATATTCAATCAATAAATATTTACTGAGTTTACTTCTATGCATCAGGCACAGGGTTATGAAGATAAATAAAGTACAATCCTTACCCTTCTAGAAATACAAAGTCTTGGAAAGAAAAAGAGACTTATGAATATTTAATTGCCAGAAAATTTTAATACCATAAATAGGTTTGAATAAAATACTTTAAGAGCACAGAAGTAATGGGGCAGGGGAATGGGTGCACCAGAGAAAGCTTTAGGGAAAGACAAGGTTCGAGCTTACTCTTGAGTAAGGTTTGTCAGGAGGAGACAGGAAGCATGGGCGTTCTGGGTACAGAGAAAACTGTATGAGCAAAGAGGCACGGAAGCACGACCATCTTTAAGAACAGTGAGTGGTTCAATGTGAACACAGATTCAAACACATGCACAGAGTTGAGAGCTATGAGGCATATTGGACTGGGCATGTCTCCTTTTATAAGTTAACCAAGGTGGGCTTTACTTTGAGCACCCAGGAGTTAACAGAAGTTTTGTGCAGCTGAGTAACCGCCACAGATTTGTCCGAGGGAAAAGGCAGATTTCACAACAATGAGGAAGGCAGACTAACGTAGAACTAAAGTAGGACTAGATTGGTATAGTCTGCTGGGTGGGAAGCTCTGGTACCCATCTAGGTGCGAGATAATGAGCAAAGGTGAGGATGAAGCAAAAGAGAGGATTCAAAAGATATTTTTGGGGGCCGGCCCTGTGGCATAGCAGTTGAGTGCGTGAGCTCCGCTGCTGGCGGCCCGGGTTCGGATCCCAGGCGCACGCCGACGCACCACTTGTCAGGCCACGCTGTGGCAGTGTCCCACATAAAGTGGAAGAAGATGGGTATGGATGTTAGCCCAGGGTCAGTCTTCCTCAGCAAAAAGAGGAGGATTGGCATGGATGTTAGCTCAGGGCTGATCTTCTTCACAAAAAAAATAAATTAATTAAAAAAAAAGATATTTCTGGGACGGAATCTATAGAATTTGGGATGTAACTGTAACTGTGTACTTATGTCTGTGTGTGTATGTTATGTGGAAGAGGGTAGAGGGAATGAGAGCAAGGCAGGAGTTGAGAATATGCACAATTTTATGGGTTTTTTTTTTTTTTTTTTTTTTGCTTAGAGAGGGCTGAGCAGATGTTGATGACATTCACCAAGAAAGAATCCAGGAAGGGAAGTAGGATCAGAGGCAAAGGTGGAGGCAAAGGGTAAGGCAGTTCGTTTTCTCTTTAGACATCTTAAGCTTGGAGTAACTGTGGCCTAACACTACAGACATGACCCAGGAGGCAGCAGGAAATATGAAAATGAAGCTCAAATAGGACTGTTGGATGGAGATACGGACTATGGACCCATCCATATACGGATGGTATTTAAGGTCAAAGGAATAGATAAGGTCCTGTAGGAAGGGAGAAGGGCAAAAGTAAAAATGTGGGGAACAAACTTGAGGAGGAGGAAACAAGAACGTGTTGCTGAAATCACCAGAAAAATACAAGAACCAAGTGATGGGTTAAAAGCCATGGAAAGGAAAGGCTTGAAAAAAGAGTGTGCTCAATAGTCTCAAATATCTTCTCTCATTACAGCCTGTGAGGTTTATATCTTTACACCAATGTCACCAACCAGAAAAACAATGCCCAAAATGGTTGCTGGCTGTCAGAGCTTGTACCGGCAAGCAGCAGCAGAAATGAAACGTGAACCTGCAGCTATTGAGGTTCAAAGCTAGTATTTCTTCCTCTGAAATCCATTGCCTCTTCAGCAACAGCTTCATTCGATGACCTAACAGCTCCAGCTTCTCAATTTACCCTAAATTAAATGCAGCTAATCTCTCTCCTTAGGATCAGCGGTTTCTATAATCAAAGCTCATTTCTCCCCTTTCTGCCACAGGTCTCTGCTTTCATCAGCCTAATCTGCTTCCAGTTCCCTGCAACCAGTCTGCCACCCCATGTTTGTCCGTTCCTTTTCCTCTAATTGAGATACACCGTCCACTCTCCACAATTCATGATCCTGATCACCTTCCAGAGACAACATCTATCTCATCTTCCCCATCGATTAACTCTCCCCTTTGGGAATATTCCATTATTCTGTGTTCCCTTGGCATTATTCATACACATAAACAAAGAATGCTGTGTCCCTGCTTACTTGAAAATTTTCAAATGCGTCTATTCTTTCTTCTCAATCAGCCTATAAGCTCTTCAAGAAAAGATGCGGCTTTCCAGAGTCCATTTTCAACTCTGTTAATTAAATGTGTGTAAGAGTAAGAGCAGGGATGTGATGTTTATAAATGTGGACATGGCCTGGCAGCCACAGGTTCAAGGGCAAAGAATAGACTAAAATAAACACCAGATGTAAATAAGGTAACTAGCTACTCAAACTTTTAATGTAATATGACACATAGTGTATAATCAGCCAAAAGTGGTGACAGTTATCAGACGGCATTGCAGATTTTATAGGGAACAGTTCTTTAGCCAGTTTTTAATTTTGTTTTTCAGAATAAATACACTTTAAATAACTATTTGAATAAATGTTTTCACAAGGTTGATCAACACCTGTACGTATATTATTATGCACTACATAAATCAACAGTATTTCAAATAAAATAGTATTGTCCTTTTAGACTTGCCCTTAAATGTGTATTCTAGAAAGTGTGTTCCAATATTACAGTTGGACAATGAACTCCTCTGCAGTTCAGTTAATGGCCAAGACACAGTTCCAGGGCTAATAGTATCTAAGGGCAACACAACATAAACCCTGAATGGTTTCTGAATCTACATTTCAAGGATAAAACAAAACCAGTGAAACTAAAAAGAAACTCGTACAAACACATCCCAGACCAGACCTCATACAATAGGCAGTTATTTTCTTTGGAAGACAGACATAAAAACGATTCACAGAACTGTTCTTTCATTATTTCCATATTACTTAAAACACACACAAATATTCTCAGATTTCTTTTTGTGGGCTTGAACTCCCAAGTTCTTCCTTATTTTAAATAAAAAGCAACTGAATACCTATCCACATGGAATAAGCATAGAGCGGCCTACTTGGAAAACCTCCATAATTGGCTTTTTCTGTTTGAAAGCTCACAGATGAAGAAGTCATCAAATTTTTTACTTTAGACAAACACTTTAAAACACACAAAAAGCAGAAATATGAGACATTACAGATGTCATATCCTGCAGAGAATTTTGAAAAGAGCTAACTATTTCCTCAAATAATCTATTTAAACAGTACGAGACATAAAATTAGTTGTATATCTTAGTAACATTCACAAGGACTTTGCAATATGCCTAGTAATGAGCTAAACTTTACAAAGGTTATCTCATTCAACCGCCATAACAACCCTGTCAGGTGAGTATATATGCTAGACAGAAGGAAACTAAAGTAGAGAGAAATAACTAAGTTACCCAAAGTCCCATAGCCAGTGGGTATCAGTCCCATGCCAGAACTTAAACCCAGACAGCCTGACTGCCATGCCCTGATTCTTAATCTCTGATGAGTTCTCTTGAGTACTACCTACTTTATTTAGGATAAAATATTTTTCTAGTAGAAGTTAAAATTAATATAATGCAGTATTTTATCATGGGTAACGTGAACTCAGAACTACCATGTTTCATGAGAGTACCTAAACGGAGAATACCCATCAAAAGTAATGTAAACGCAGAAAAAAAGAAAAACTAGAATGCATTAAGATTAACTGCACCCTGCAATGTATCCAAAGGAGAAATGTTATTCCTAATGTCCATTAAATAAGTCTGCTATCATCAATGATTATTTATCAGTCTTTGCTAGTGCATTCCTAATTCATGCAAGTAGTATAGATTTTTGAAAAATTTTCTAAATATTTAGGGTATGAAGTAGTATATTAATGAGTTACATGCTAATGGTCTTAAAAAAGTAATTCTGTTGCCCCAACTTGCTAATTTACTCTAAGAGTAAGTATAAGGTTACTAAGGATAAGTCACATATTTTCCTTTAATCCTTTGCCCAGGCTTATTTTCAAAGTTCACAAATAAATTCAGAAGGAAAAAAAAAAGCCATTGCCAAAGCAGTCCTTAACACAAAGCAACCACAGAAATGTACCCTTTACAATGTGTCATTTATGTATTTGTAAGAAACAAGGACCCATTAGAAACTATATATTTATATGTATATATGTATGTATATATCTCTGTGTGTGTGTGTGTGTGTGTGTGTGTGCGTGCGTGCGTGTATATATATATACACATATATACGTAAAATCAGCAATCTGGAAAGCTTCTTCAAATTATTGGTCCCTCATTTTTCAGATCCACCATTCATAATTAGGTTCCATCAGTTAGAAAGCAGGAAGCAACTGTTCTACTAAGTTACTTAAAAGCAAATACACCAGCTGTTCAGCATTTTCAGCATAGGAATCTTCCCAGTAGGGGTAGAATTTAGAGCACTTAGTAGGCACATTGCATCTAAAGGTATTTAATTCTACTTTGAAATTCAAAAAGCTTCTAGAATGAAAGGAACACTAATAAAAGAACATGCAGTGGAAGACACTCTCAAAGAAAACGTTTTTAATTTCATACAAGAAAAATGGTAAAGATTAAATAATAGCACAAAGGAATATAACCACGGAGGCTGAAAGCATCAATAAACATTTCTTGGTACCCACCATATGAAAAATTTCCTTACCATATACTCCATATTAGAAGCTGTTGGATACACCTGACTTCGTAACTTATTATGAAGGTCCAAGATACTCTGCATGTCATCGTTTGTGATGGCCCTTTTCCCTCTTTGCTTGGCCGTCCACCACTCACCATCCTCATCCATGTACTTTTCCAAAAGTTTCTCCAATAAAGTGGCATTAGGAACCACCATGGCTGGGATGGCTCTAGCCATGAATAGCACTGTGGTTACTCTGAGCCACTCCCGCGCGGTACACTTCATAATGAGTGATCTCAGGACTTCCCCGGGCAAATGTCCAAGACAGCCTCTTCCACTCCTCCTGGCTATAACGACATGCAGTGTGATTAAGGTGAAACTCTAGGCAGATATTAGTTTTCCAATCACAAAAGTAAAACAACAGTTACAAAGGGAGCGTACCAGCTTGATGTGTCTATATGTTACACTGCCAGCACTGTCTGAACACGCACTTTTTGAAATAACTTATCTGCAACCAACTTTTCCTCCAGAGGACTTTGCACAATGCATTGTTTCCACAAAAGAGACACCCAGAGTTTCCACGATAATATGCACGAGGCCAAAAATAAACGGCAAAAGTAGCCCAGAAGAGTCAAAGAATTAAAAAGTAATTTCTGAATTACAAGGCTTGAAACGCCTGCATAATACATACAGCTTGCAAAGGCTGTGTTCTACCTAGAATGTTTTATACCAATCTAGAGGTCCACGTTTCTATGCTTTAAGGTATTAATTTACCCTCATGTCCCATCTCCAGTTCAGAGACATTCAGAACGTCCACAACATTCTGAAATTGAGGTGAATGCTTTAAAGAAATACAAGATGTTATTCATACATATATCCATGGGTACACCTAGAGGGCCCAGTGAAGCAATGCGAATGAATGCATTGCGTTCAAGTCACCCTGGGGGAAAGCCTCCTCTTACCCAGGTGCAGGTCAAGAACTTAATCATTGTTTCCTGGAAAGTGTGTGCCTAACCTGTGGCCCGCACCCGATAAAGCCAACGGTTCACCAGCAACTTGAGAACTTTCCCTCCCACACGCCGCAGGCGCGCACCGTTCCCTTCACCCAAACGTAAAGCGCGCGACAGGAGGTGAAACCCACCAGTCACTTACAAGGGCAAAAGCTCCCGCTCGTCTCCATCTCTGCTGCTTTCCGAGCAGTCCACCCACCCTCCGTGTCTGACCATTCTTTACAAGTTGGCTTTTTTAAAAGCAGGGTTTAAGAAGAAACAAGGTAGACAGGAAAAGGTGGGAGCTCGACGACTGAGCGATGTGTTTTAGAAATGCTCTTACCTCTCCAGTGTGAAGTTCCCTCGGAGAGCTGAGCCAAGCGAGGCGGCCAGCCTCCTGCAGCCGCCCCAGCCTCCACGCACCACTGCGCACAGAGAGCCCCGCTCGGGAAGGACCAGGGCACCGCGCGTCCTTGGGCGACGACGGTGCTGCCTCGGCCTCCGCGGCTCCTTCGGACCTGGAAGAGGCAGCAGGCAGAGAGCTCCCAAGCCAGAGCCTGAAGCTGGGGCGGAAAGGGAGCAGCCCAGTTAGCTTGCTAGAGTGGGCGCCCGGCGTCTCCGAGCGTTCTCTGCAGGACAAGGGGGCGGGGACACGAGCAGAGCTCGGCGGCAAAGGCTGGCGGCGACCTCGCGCTCCTGCTGGCTGCAGCCGCCGTGCGCAGAGCCGGGCGCCGAGCGCTTCCGCCGCTCCCTGGAGCTCCCGGGCATTTATTGCGCTCCCCGCGCGCGCACGTGACGTGGGCGCCCCTCCTCGCCCACCCCCACCTCTCCCCGGCCTGGCCCGCCGCCCGCCGCGGGAGCGCGGAGTAGCCGCCCCGCTGCTCCCCCGGCCCCGCGAGGCCAGCGCGCTTGGCCTTTGTGGGCGTGTTTTAGGCTTCTGAGACCCGGGAGTGGAAGGTCTGGACCCTGTGGGAGGTGAATGCAAGGAGGGCCCCATGTCCTCCCGCCCCGCACCGTTCCCCTGCTTTCCGAGATCCTCCTCCTAGTTCCTTCCTGACAAGATGCTAAAATGACTTTAACAACGCTAACAGAAAAGGAGCTCCCCAGAGAGCATGGGGAGGGGCGGGGGTGGGGTTAACACCTTCCATCTTGGAGAACTTGGGGCTTGGATGGGGAGAGAGAAAAGCTTTTCCTTTTATTTTCTCCAGTGCATGCTTCTGTTTCCAGGACTCAGTGTCTAGAATTGAGAAGTTGCTCTTTTTGGCTCCGTTAAACCTTGATAATGACCAGATGGGGAAGGGGTTTCAGAAAATGATGGGTGATCTGTGACTGGGGATTGCCTGACAGTTGAGAGCCCCACTTCATCCATAAAATATGTGGCATTCGCTTCCTATGGTGACCGCAGCACTTTTTTTTAATGATGTAGACATTTTTGGAGTTGATATAAAGGATACCCTCAATTAATTTCAGTTATGCTGACAGGAATTCAAAACCCAGCCCTAGAATTGATAGCGAAATGAGAGTCAGTTTCTCTGTTGTCCTAGTGATAATCTGGAGTAGGAAAATTACTAATTTTCAATTCACAAAGGCTCACTCTACTGAATGTGGTGCTGCTTCTACAGGTAGGGTGTTTTTTTTTTTTTATTAAGAAGCATTTAATTCATTTATCTTTGCTTCCTTTCTGTAGTGAGACATGATTTCAATTTTCTTTATTTCTAAATGCTAGAGTATATAGCATATGATCAAATAAAGTAAACATTCTGATAGTAAGTCCCAAATCATCCTGAGCTGCTATCTGTCTCTTTCCACCACCGAACTATGCTTTATCAAACCTAAAAGCCTCTGGTGAACATGAGACCTTGCATCCTCTCACAGTAAAGAAAAGGGAAGATCACCTATCAGAAGGGCATAGAAAGTCAAAAGATTTAGTGCCCATATGACTTTCATAGACGGTGTAATTTTGAAATCTGCTGGAAGCTTAAGCACAAAAAGACTGTTACGTTTGTGTTTTTCAAATAGTTATTAACTCTTATGCACAGAGTTCAGAAAACTGGCTTTTCCTCCTGGAAATTGATGGAATACCCCAAAGTTCGTAATAAAAGAACCATCACTTGTGACAGCAGGTGAAGAACACGTTTCCATACTCCAATTTTAAAGTGGTACTGAAAAGTATACTGAGTATCAAAAAACTGTTAAAAGTAGTAACATTACTTGAAACATTTTCAAAGAGAATTTAAATTGGGAAGAAGGGAATTAAGATGATAAGGAAATGAAATCAAATGCACTGACTCTTGAATGTTTCCATTATAAACCTTTCCACACAATATACATATCAGACACCTAAAGGCTTACATTAAAGAAAATAAGATTTGATTTTAATGTTTTCATTCCAAACCTTTCTCCTGGCAAGAAAAAAAGTATATATCACTTGTGTGTTTCTATTGCCTTCCAATTTGGTACTGCAAGTCATTTTTTTTTATATAAAAGAATGATTTAAACATTCACTATATTAAACGTTAACACTTCAATAATACCTCTTGTCATACTTGATTTAATATATATGCTGGAAATGCCACTTTGAAGAGTAATCAGACACAATATTCTTGAATACTCAAAGATGATACTGTTCACATTTTTATTTGCTGTTGAGAAATCTGTTTGTAGACAGAAGAACACATCTTCTCCAGACAGAATTCATGTAAAAGTGGCACTTTGGTTTGTAGCTAAAGTTGTTACTTGCAAAGCCATGGTTGTTTTTAGCAGTACTACTTTCTTGTGGCAGACACTGTTGGTTGCCTAACCAAAACCAGCCTTCTACCCTTTTCTTCCAAACCCCTAGCCTCCAGTTTACTGGTGATGTTCACCCTTACATGCTGTCAAACTGGCATCCTTAGGAGGTGAAAGTTGATTAGTTAAAGCCACAATCCATCCCTGCTACCAGTGATTGATTGACTTAGCATGGACATGCCATGCAACGCTGGCTACTAAAAGGAAGGGAGAAATCTGCTTGGGGGGTGAGGAGGAGAGTTGGCCAGAGTTTTCCTTTGTGATAAAAACAGAGGCAAAAAGAGGAAATGTTTCTTCAGGTGCTGATGTGTAAGTTTGTGAAGTTTAAAGATGCAGCCGAGGACAAGCCTCAAGCCTGAGAACAGAGACCGATCACCTTGGGGAGCAGAAGGACAGATAGTGCCTGAGTCCCCTGCCACTGACCAATCCTTGAACACCTAGCCTCCATTTTCTGGCTATAAGAGATAATAAATGAATTGTTTAAACCACATTGACTTGGGTATTCATTTACTTGCAGCTCAAAGCATTCTAACAGATACATTTCTACAAAGAAGATACCTTCCTCTGGCAATGTCATGTTTTCTCCATGCTGCTGCTGTTATTATTTTCTGCTCATGTACATACTTAGGAGCTATATTCAAATATATTCATATGTGTTTTTTCTATGTACTTGCAAAAGTAGATATATATTCATCTCTAGGCATTTCCTCCACTGTACAATTTCATGACCCCAAACCTCAATCTCAAGCCGAGGAATTGGCTGTTCTAGCAGCACGTTGTTAGTAAGTCCATCCTCCATTGGGGAATGTAAGAATTGAACTTGTATTGTGTCTTGGGAGGTGGGATTAGCGTAGCGCAATGTTTTAAAGCATGTAATTTTATTTTATTTTTTTATTTTTTATAATTTTATTTATTTATTTATTTTTCCCCCAAAGCCCCAGTAGATAGTTGTATGTCATAGCTGCACATCCTTCTAGTTGCTGTATGTGGGACGCGGCCTCAGCATGGCCGGAGAAGCGGTGCGTCGGTGCGCACCCGGGATCCGAACCCGAGCAGCCAGCAGCAGAGCGCGCGCACTTAACTGCTAAGCCATGGGGTGGGCCCTTAAAGCATGTAATTTTAAATTAAGATGCCTGAGGTAGTTTTATGACACGTCACTAGTCGTGGGAACTTAATTATGCTATCTGGCCTCTGTGAGCCCTGGATCCTTCTTTTTTTGGGGGGGGAGGAAGATCAGCCCTGTGCTAACATCTGCCAATCCTCCTCTTTTATTGCTGAGGAAGACTGGCCCTGGGCTAACATCCACGCCCATCTTCCTCCACTTTATATGGGGCACCACCACAGCATGGCTTGCCAAACAGTGCCTCGGTGCACGCCCAGGATCCGAACCTGTGAGCCCCAGGCCGCTACAGCAGACCGTGCGCACTTAACCGCTTGTGCCACTGGGCCGGCCCCCCTGGATCCTTGCTCTTTAAAGGGAAATAATAATAGTAGCTATTTCATTTTGTCACTTAGTGTATTAAGATAAGTTAATACATGGAGGCACTTAAAACAGATAAATAGAAAGTACTCAACAAGAGTTAAATATCATTATTATAAGAAATGAAGCAGAGGCTTTATAGTTGCTACTTTATAAACTCAATGGGCTTTAATCAAAGTACTGTGCAGTTTAAAAGTTTAATTTTTAAACAGAAGATAGAAGTAACTGACTATACATGTGATAAAAACAATCGATAATATTTCTGGCAATGAGTAGTGAATTTTCCTCACAACTGATATAGTATTCAGTTCTGCTTACCATAGACACAGTTTCCATTCTTATTCAAAGCAGCCATTTGTCTCTGCCTCAAGATCTGTAGATATATATATATATATATATATATCGAATATATGAATGCCATACATAGTCTTTCTACGCTAAGTATGTAATCTATTATTGAAACGTTATTATTGAAATGTAACATACATGCATCAAAGTGCTAAAATCTTAAGTGTACAGCCTGCTGAAATGTTATCAAGTTAACGCACCAGTGTGAAAAACATTCCTACCTAGATAGAAAACATAACCATCACCTGGAAGCCTCATTTGTGCCTTGCTTTCCCTGCGTCCTCCCCAAAGGTAAGGAATATTCTGACTTCTTATATAAAATTAGTCTTGCCTGTTTTTAATGTTTACATAAATGGAATCATACAGTAGACAATTCCATTGTCTGGCTTCTTTTGTGTCTTGTTTCCTTTATTCAGTATGTCTGCGAGATTCATCCATGTTGTTGTACGTAACAGTAATTTGCTTTTTTCTTTGATGAACATACCACAATTTATTTACCCATTCTGTTACTGAATATAGAGTTGTTTCTAGTTTAGGACTGTTAAATATAATGCTGCTAAGAACATTTCTGTACATGTCTTTTTGTACACATATTCACACTTTTTTATTGGCTGTATATCTAAGAATAGAACCACTAGGTCCTAACGTATACCTATTTACAATTTGAGTAGATAAACTGGGTTGTATATCTGTTTCTTATTGATTTGTAGGAATCTTATGTAAGTGTTGGGGACATGTTCTTTTTAGATATAAAGTATATTCTAACTCTCCTTTCTTTGTCTTTTCACTCTCTTAAACATGTCTCTTGATGAACAGAATGTCCTAATTTTAATGAAGTCCAATTTTTCAGTCTTTTCCTTTATGGTTAGTGATGTGAGTGACCTGTGGGAGAAATATTTTCCTATCTTAAAGTCATGAAGAAAAATCTCCTATGTTATCTTCTAGCTTTATTATTTTACATTTTACAATCAGGTCTTTGATCCATCTGGAATGGATTTTTGCGTAATGTTATGATAAGGGAGTAATTGAATTTTTAAAGAAAGATTGCAATAATTATATTAAAAGCCTGCATCTCTTGGGGCTGGCCCCATGGCTTAGTGGTTAAGTCCGGTGACTCTGCTTTGGCGGCCTGGGTTCTCTGGTTTGGATCCCGGGCATGGACCTACACCACTCTTCTAGCCATGCTGTGGGGGTGACCCACATACAAAGTAGAGGAAGATTGGCACAAATGTTAGCTCAGGGCTAGTCTTCTTAAGCAAAAAAAGAGGAAGATTGGCAACAGATGTTAGCTCAGAGAGAATCTTCCTCAGCAAAAAAAAAACCCCTGCATTTCTTGTAGTCATCACTATAACACTCTTTATGAATTTGTTCTGAAGAAAGTATAAATTTCAAAATTGAGATAGAAAAATGTCTTTGTTCTTTAATCTAGAGTTACTATGATGCTTCAATCAGATTTTTTTAGAATATAAATGCTGAGATCCAGGTTGATGCCATAACCTGAAAACTCTTAACCTGTTTCCTAATGTATAGAAAAGTAATTATTTTAGTCTTCTGTTTAGATTTGCAGAAGTCCTATTTTGTTGTCCATTTGAAGTTTTTTTTTTGTTAGAAAGACTGGCCCTGAGCTAACATCTGTTGCCCATCTTCCTCTACTTTATATGGGACACCACCACAGCATGGCTTAACACAGTGCGTCTGTCCTTGCCCAGGATCGGAACCTGCGAACCCAGGGCCGCCAGAGCGGAGCACTCGAACAATCACTAAATGCAATGAATTATTTTTCAGTTACCTTCTACCACCAATGCTGCCCTCTATGCATTTGAAAAAAAATTTCAATAATTTCTGTACATGCTTCTGTGCCTTTCTTGAGACTATTTTCACTGCTTGAAGTTTCTTCTGTTCATTCTTTTCTGAGTATCCCCGCTCTAACCTTTCTTCTCCACAAAGATTTTCACTGATCCAGCCAGCCATTATCTATTTCATTTTCCTCTAAATCTTATCAATTTCTATTTAGAAATTATAGCTATTCATGTACTTGTCTTGTCTCCCCCACAATGTTAAAAGCTCCTTGACAAAAGAGACCACGTTGATGTTACCTTTGTATTACTTAACAATGTATGGTAAGTGAACAATTGAATTTGGATTCTTGGAGTACTCTGTATTTCTCAGAAAAGTACACACATGTCCCTGGACATACAAACCTGGGGGCAGGAGCCCCAGAATCCACAAAATAAACAAAGCATGTTATGCTGGAGATAATTTTCACCTGGAGATTTTTCTTTTGAGGGAAAGTATCTCATATTGAAACAAACATTTACGTCATGATCTATAAAGCAGACTGGCAATTCAGATTAATTTTAAAATGAAAATCAGGCATGGTAGACCTGTTCTCTACGATACATCCAGACCCACTCCATCAGTGGTTCTTCAGTGGAAAAGTTTGAGGAGTACCACACTATGCCATTTATTCAAAAAATTTATGTATGTAATCTTTTCTTTTAAAATAAAGAAGAATGCAGTCCACTTCTAAACCATTCACTCTTTTCAATGTATCATTTCTAAACATTCATAGGAAAATGTTTTCTAAAGTAAAGAGAGGGAAGTCAAATATTTATTAAAAATTATGTTTCAGAATGATGGTCTACTTGATTGATGTTCTACTACGTATGTTTTATCTATTGATGGCTTATATGTCCATGAATCTCTTTATAGCTCCTATGAAGATCTGGCACATGTGTAGTGTTAGCATCTGCAGCATTGTGAATCACAGCAGGAGCCATCAATATAAAACTGAAAAGAGCTATTTGTTGATATGAGACTGTCCATCCTGGTTGAAACACTGTATTTTAATTTCTTTAAATCGGAATATCCATAACAGTGGATAATGCTAAAAGCTTTTAAAATTTAAGAAGTGTCTCTGGACCACATTCAGGGGAGACATGGAAACTTGGCCACAGCTTCATCTTTTGATGATCACTTTTCTCTCTAGATCTGCAGAAGTGCTTCCCCACGTGCCTTTCACATCTACCAGGAAGCACTGTTGAAAGGCCAGCATTATAAAAGGAAAAGTATTTACCCTTTCATCTACAGCATTAATGTCAGAGACAGGTGTTTCATCCTGATATAAGGAGGATGGAAACTCGCTCAACTATCTTTAGCTGACCCATGAAGAAATAGTCAGCAAAGTAGGCACCTGCAGTCTACTTTTAATGGTAATTTTAAAGAATCATATTTAACAAAAGTGAAACAATTAAGATCTCTGGTGTTTTCCTGCAAATGCATATCCTCCACGATTAAACAATGTAGATATATAATTATAAAATATAAAAATTATATATAAATACATAAACGTATATGTGTGTGTGGTATTTGAATGTTAAACACATTATTTCACTAGATAACGGGAGAGATTAAGAAAATTTAATTTTATTAGATAAGTTGTAGGGGAAAACTCCGCAAATGTGGAAGAAAATGTGCCACTTTTCATTTACCATGTGTTACCTCTGGCTATTCTCCTGAGAATAAGCCCAAGAATTAACAGAGATTTCAGAAATGCTTTGGTTTAAAAAAAAACTTTAAAAATACAAAATAACAGCTTTGGTAAATGACTTTATAAATAATAAACAGAGCACATGGACAAATGGGAAATATGCTTAAATGAACAGCTTTCACAAACAGATGTGAAACGTTCATAACCTCAATGTTGTGTAACTGCATTGTTCACAGAAGGTGCCTTTTTCTCCTGCTCCTATCTTGCTTCATGTTGTTCCCGTAACTTGAGTACCCCTTTTTGGCATCTCATTGCCTCCTAAATATTCCTATCTTTGTGCCCTTTGCCCAAATTCTTCATCATTCTCAATTGCTGTGTGTATCTCTCTGCCCCTTCCTTTCAAGATTTCATTCCAAATTCTGATTCTCCCAAGAGATTGTCCTATATTATTGTCATCATATAAAAGTATTCTATCTGTACTCTAAAATCTTCCTAGACCCTAAAACATTGAGGGAAAGCCAAGGTGAAGTGTAAGAACACGGTATTTAGACTTGAGAAGCCCCTGTTCTTTGAGTGGAAGAGTTACACTGGTGATTCAGATATTAGGATCTTTAAAATATAAACTCTTTTGTATAAAAGACATAGTTGGCAATCTAAACTCATAATAAACTCATAGTAAGCAAAATTTAATTTAATTTGTACATCCTAGAATTTAGGTGTAAATGTGTGACATTTTAGGCATAAAATGTGACATTTTTAAGGAAGACTTTTTTTTTAAAGCATTTGTTGAAAACCAAGCATATTTCACTTGGTGTTAGATTGAATTATTTGCCCAGAAGTCTTTCTCTTACCATTGACTTGAGCCTTGGCCATGTGACTTGTTTTGCCTCATAGAATGAGGGTGGAAGCTAGGACCTTTGGAGGGGTGACTATTGCCACCCCCCCCCTTGGAGCTTCTGCTTTATGTCATGAGAATAGCATGCCCAGGTGGTTGTTGCTCCGTTAGTTTAGGTAGGACTGACCCAGTCTAAACCCTGGAGTCCAGTCTAGTCCAACCGAGGCCAGCCAAGACAGAGCCAGTCTGTCAGATCCCCGAACACCCAATAAATATGTCAATAACCCTCCAAAAGTTTAATGTTGTGTGCTGCACAAAACTCACAGCAAAAGACTGACTGATAAATACGTTCATATGTACTGTATCAACATTATAACAACCCTTTGAAATATATACTATTGAAGTTCAGGAAGATTGAGTGACCTGCACAGAACTTGACGATAAATCTTTTCCTCAAGGCTAATGTGCTTGCCCAGACATCCCTCTCCCTGCCACCACAGCTGCCCCACCCCACTGCTCCTATTTTTTTCCAAGTGCAAGTAAAGAATCTTTTGAAAATGCAAAAATTGGAAGTAGGGAAAAGAAGATGAGGAGCAAACCAATAGAGAGCATATGCGCCAAGTATTTTGTTTTCAAGTTTGCAAATCTTGCTCATGGCTAAATACCCTCATTTGTGACCTTTACCATCCGAGAACATTTTTGTGATACTTGGCAAAATGTTGATTGCTGTATCTTAACAAAATAGCAAATACGTATAAGTGGCAGTGTCTATGTGATTTAAACGTTAAGAGTAATAGGGTGAAAGTTTATATCATGATACTCCACTATTAGCTAGAATTAGAGATTCCCCTCTTTTGAAGAACTGTATCACTTCTTTAAAGAATTTCGTGACTTAAAAATTTGTTAGATAAATTTCTGTTTTGCTCAATCCCAAGACAACGTTATATTTTAAAAAATAATAATATCATATTTTTAAAAATATCCTGTGTTTCTATGTGATAGAAAAACAGCCTTGAAAGACTAGTTCAATCCTGAGCGGGATTCTTGCTTTTAGAAGGGTCTGATGGTGCAAAAAGGTATAATCACTTGACTGAAGAAATGAACAACAGGAAGCGTATAGGCTCAAATCCAAGGTAAGACATATTTCTTGATATTGGAAAAGGGAAAATGAAGTACAAAGGCTTTCTGCCCTCCACAATATTATATAAAGGAAGTTATGTTCTGAAAAGTAGGCTCATGGTTGTGCCAGGACGGAAGAAGTAGGTGTGCTTGTTTTGAGATGTGAAGAGTGGCGGTTATCCAGATGGCAGACAGGGCGGCTGAAGGAGGAATCAGAAGAATTCAAGACACGTTTCTCTTTTTGCCAGAGCAGCAGTCTATCCAAGTTTGTTCAAGATTTAATATTTTAAATTTGAGGTGAAACTGTAACTTTAATTATACATTTGGAATATTTGAAAATTAAGATTGCCTGTAGTGATTTAAAAAACATCTGGAAAGGAATATGTAAGAAAAACCATTACTTCTGCAAATCCCATAAGACGGATTCAATTTCTATGTTTAATTAATAGCTTATCTGTTAGTAACAATTTGGCTCACAGACCATCTATTAACGGAATGAAGGTCTGCTCCCACATGTTGCACAAATTGGCTCTACTTTATCAAACCAGGTTTCCTGTTCCACCTCTGGCTTCTCACAATTTGTTTAAAGTCTGCCTTTGGCTTGCTTTGTTAAACCAAGGGATAGGAATAGAATTAAAGGAATGCAAACACGAAGAAAAATAATTCAAAGTTATACAATATACTCTTTCTTTCACTGTTTCCCTTTTTAGTATTCTATCTGCTATTCCTTCTTTTTACTATCTCTTTTAAAAGACATTTTTTGGTGACATTTAATTTTATTTTTAATATCAGCATGTTTATATGTTAAACATGCGTTTAACTAAAAATCGTTTTTAGATTTTTTTTTTTAGCTATTTAGTTTGGTAAAATATACCTTGCTATTGATCTTCAGTTTGTGGCATAACCTTGGCGTCACTCTACTACTGTGGCCGTCTAAGGGGAGAATATAATATCCTTAAACAGAAGTAGCCCTGTCTTGTCATTTCATGAATACTCAGTAATTACGACTTACTGATTCATAAGTCTACATGACTTTGGTGGCTTTCCATCAGTAATCAACACCACGAAAATACAGAGAGCTTCAACAGACTCTGGAAATGTATTTTATTTATTAGTTTGGTTTTCACTTACTCATCTGTTTTATAAAAATATGGTAAATATCTTTGAGTGATTATAAAAATGAGCAACCTCAAATTATTGTTGGCATAATGATATATTAAAATGTATATTAAAAAGAATTTTCTTTATTCATGTTTATTGAAAAGTAAGCTCAAGTAGAAGAAATAATCATTCACTATTGTTTATGCATATACATTTACAAGGCAAATTATTGGCAAAGCATTGTCAATTTTTAAAAATGAAAACTTCACTACCTTAAAAAATTTTCTGCCAGGAAAATGCCATAATTTGGTTTGGCTTGCTCTGTTTATAAGAATCATGTCTTTCACGACGATGAGATAATAGTAAAAGCCAAAGGTTAGTCTAGTCTTGAGGTTTAACCACTGGAGATAATATCTCAAAAGACAAAAGTGTTCAAGATATCAATTTCTTATTATATACATTTAGTTAAATTTGGAAAACTCAGAGGCCATCATGCCTGCTAAGGACAATTAACAACATTGGTCCATAGTCTGAGATAATATTTCCACCTATTTTGCCGACTTTACTAAGACTATTTAATCTTTTTAGTTTATAGCTATTTCTAGATTTCAAGTACAAAAAATAACCTTTGCTTCTGGACTCGAGTCTGATGGAATTAGGGTTTAACCAATATAATTGAATGAATTCACAAGAATGGAGGACTCAGCACACGGACATTTTCTACACACTTTCTTATTTTTTATAGCCCAAGTATTCCTTTTCTAAATGAAAGAATAAGTTTACAAATAAAATCCAACCAATCAACTTTGTATTTATTCTGTCTAAAAGTTGAATGCTTAGAAGTCTAGTCAATGCACCTTCCACTTGATTGAGCTTCTAATGGAATTATTACATTACTTTGGACAAAATCTGAATGTTAGTCCTTGAGGCTGCATCAGATGAGGTTCTCAGGCATGCCTTGAGAGAGTGATGGCCTTTTGACCAGATACCTCACCTGCGACATGTGCTCCTAGTAAAGGGAAGAGAGGAGAACATTGCTGGGGAAATGCAGTTTCTGATGAGATTGATGGGTAAACTCTCTGATTATAAAACTGGAGCCATTGGGTTCCCCTCCATTACTCTATCTATGTGGAAGGTTTTCAGATATATTTTAATTATTTTTATTGAGCCTAGTTTATGGAGGTGAAAGTGTCATAAATATATGAGGATTTCAATTCCTTCCATATAGCAAAGTCATATTGTTTTTAACTTCTGAGCCTAAAGCAGGGATAAAGTACATCTACACAGACACCAACTTTCCTGAGGGCAAACTTTGCAGAAATGGAATGATTCTAGCTGTAGATTCAGAAGATTTTGAAATTTTGGATTTTGGAAAAGTAGAAAACAAGTCCAGTCATGACCAAAAGGAGGTAACTTGAATGAACACTTCTCTTCTGGTCAAGACATTTACAAAAAAAAAAAAAAAAAAAAAGAGATATTAGGAAAAGTAGTGCTTACTACCACAAGTGGGAACACCATGGTTGGCAAAGCTTAGTGGAATTTGTTTTAATAAGGAACACTTGTAGCAAATTTTCTATGATTCTATCTCTCCAAGTTCATCTTTTTTTCAGGGACCACATCCATAAGTGAGCATCATGATCAGTGATGTGGAAGATCAGCTGGATCATCGTCAAGTATCTTTTTAAAGGATAAAAGTGGTCATTAAGGTGGTCAGCAAGCCAAGAGGGCAGCCCTAACTTGGCAGGGAGCCACTCTTTGTAGATAGCATCCCATGATGATTTCTGCACAACGGAAATGAGGTAGCTAAAGATCTTTAAGTGTGACCTGAAGGAAAAGTAGCCAATGCATCCATGTGTTTGGCTACAGAGACTCCTGTTAGTTACATTCCATTAACAAAGTCCTCTCTATCTGTCATTAAAAATGTTTGCTGGTTCAGGGATTGACTATTTGACCAACGGGTCAGAACACAATAAGCTCACACATATTTGGAAATTTGGTATATAACAGATGTGGCGTTGTATATAAAGAAGTGGACTGGAGTATTCAAAAATCATGTTGTGAAAATCGGAGGAAAATGAATTTGTATACTTATTTCACATTACAAACAAAAATAATATTAATTTCATTAGATGTTATTGGGGGGAGCTTGAAACTTGTAGAATAAATATAAGTGGAATATCTTTTTAATACCAGGTGAGGAAAGAATTTCTTGAACAAGATAGAAAAAGCACAATATCTAAAAGAAAACTTGATACAGTTAACTATGATAAAAATTAATAACTTTGGTATGATAAAGGAACCATTAACAAAATTAAAATACAAATCAGAGATTAAAAGAAGATAATTGTAACTTACATAACTCACAGATCTGTATTCAGAATAACCAAAGAACCTCAAAAATTATTAAGAAAAACACAAAAGAAAAACCAGGGAAAATTATCAAAGAACAGAAGAAGAAAATCAAATGGCTAATAAACTTATGAAATGTATTACCTCATTAGTAATGAGGAAAATGCAAATTAAAATAACAAATACCATTTTAAATTCATCATATTGGCAATATCAATATTTGACCAGGATGCAGAAAAAGGACTCATACTAACATTATTGGGACTTACTATTTGCCAGAAACTCTGCTAAGCACATACTATCATTGATGCAAATTTAAATATGGATAAATTATAAAGCATGCCTGGGAATGATATATGACAGTTTAGAGTAGAGGTTGCCTTTAGGAAAGATAATAGAGGAATGTAATCAGATAATACTGTTCCAAAGAAGTTTCATCTGCGTCTGTCAGTTACCTTTTAAATTGAGAGAGAGAGAGAGAAACAGAGAAGGGGGTGGAGGGATGAATAAGAAAGAGAGCGAGATCTGAGCCAAGGGAATAATTGTTAGATTTTGTGCTTTCTGCAGCTTCCTAACCTCCGTCCTTAGCAGTCTCGTCCCAGAACTCACGTTCTTAGGATCTCCATATATACTCACAGCAAGTTAAGATAGTTATTATTACTCCACTTAACAATGAAACAGAAACTGGGAGATGTTAATTGACTTGCTCAAAGCTAGTAATTGAGGGAGTCACAATCAGAACTCCGATCTGATATGCTCCAAGAAAATTTTCTGGCAAGGCATTCCACCAGCTATGACTACACTGAGCAGGGGCCACAGTGAGCCACAATTTGAGGCTCTCTGAGCCTTGGATTACTCCTCATCTCTAAAAGAAATCCAGTAACACCTACTGCAAAGAGCTACGAGGGTCAAATATGATGCTAAATATAATGTACTTTATCGATGCAAGGCAATGGACAATTTCCTTCAGAAGAAGAAACAATTTCTTCTGATTAGGAATTCGCAATCCCCAAATTCCCATTGCCTCGCACAGTGCTTGAACATAGTAAGCATTCAATGACTATTTGTTAATGGCGATGTTGACTAGTCCACACAGGAACCTGGAAGTCAACCAGAACTGGCAGCTCTCTGTCCAAGTCCCATATAAATACATTACCCTAGAAGGGAGTAAAGGATCCCAGGCTGACATACGTGGTGTGTTAAAAGTCATTCTAGTGGAAAGGAAGGGGAAGCACACTAAGGACGTCTTGCTGGGAGCCTATGAGGGACCCAGGGAGAGAGGAAAAGACAGGACTGGGAGGATATGCATAGCATACACTTACCTGTTTCATTCTTTGCCTACTCATGATTGGAGAAAATGCAGGAACATCAGGCAGTCTATGAAGTTGTAGGCAGGAGAAAACTACCTAGGTATGACCAGGTGCGTGGTACCCAAGCTCTGACAGGAAGCAGCTGGCTCTCCAGGCCAGGAGTCCACTTGGGGACTCTGAGTCAGGGCCCAAGTCAGCTCTTGTGGCAAATCTGTCAGCTTCGACAAATCTCAGGACCCTCTTTAAGAAAAAGAAAACAAAATGATGAAACAAAAATAATTCAATGGTGAATATTCATTTAAAATGAGGAAATAAATTAGAAGTCACAACAAAATGCAATTTTAAAAAACACCACTAACAAACACCACTAATATCAAAAAATCTAGAAAAATAGCATAATATATTTATCAATTACCATATGAAACACTCTTATAATATTTAATCTTTTAGTCTTTGGGTGAATAGTCTTTGATTGCCTCTTCACATGATAACAATCTTATAATATTTACTAAAGAGATAAAAGAAAGATATTTAGTCTTTCGTCCAACATGGCTGATCAAAGAAAATGTTTCTAACTCACAAAGCTAGCAATAATTTAACTACACCTAGAAGAGATTGTGAACTATGTAAATATATCCCATCTATTCCAAACTAGGGCTAACTGCACAACTCAACTCCTATTAACCCAACAATCTCTGGGACCACTTCAACATCACTCAGCAAAAGGAAAAGCAGGATGGAGAGGAGATCTTAGCTAATCAAATACGAATCAAAATACAATATTTTGCAAATTTTACAAAAATATATGACCATGTGAACATATGGCTAGTGCCTTTCCTGAGTTCCTGGTAGGGCCCCTGCAAGTCAGGGACTCTGAAGCTTGATCTTCTTCAGCATCAGGGTTAATCCACCTCCAGTCAATTTGCAGCCCCCCACCCCCGCTGAGATGTGCCAAGGGAGTGCAAAGTCAGGAAGTAGGTAATAAAGGTTCAGGGAGAACAGGAGCATCCCTCCCTGTCCTGTTAGTTCCTACTGGCATCCTAATAATCTTAATTGTCAAGCCTCCTTGAAAACTGGCCAGAATTCCAAGTCTCCTCTCCAGTGGAAATTGAAGAAAAGAACACCACCTTCCTGCCAAAGCTCACGCTCTTCCAGTGGTAAAGAAATTAAAATCAAAATGCCATTTCATTGATGTTTAAAGTAACTTAGCCTGACAGAACGTCTTTTATTACCTTTGGAGAGAATTTCATTACTCCACGATAATGCATTAGGGAGATACTTCAACACTGAGGCTAGGAAGGTCTGACTGGCACCGTTACAACTCTATGTTACTAAACTGTGCGCTGAAGGGGAGATGTGAATGTAACACATGTGAATTAGACTGCCTATTGGGTCACCATTAATATTTCTTTCCATGTGCGACATGGAACCCTGGCTGTTTCAAGAATCACTGCCCGCCCAGGTTACCATCGTAGAGTGACTTAGCATATATGCGATTATAACCAGAGGGCATATTTGGCACAGGGGAAAATAGGGTTCAATGTGAAATCCAGCTCTCTTTTGCCTTTCCATCTAGGCCACAAGGAAGACAGAACTGGAGGTTCAAATGGGGACAGCTTCACAAGGCAACTAAAAAAATTAAAAAAAAAACAACAACCCTTAAAACCAAACCACAACCATGCTCACACTAACCTGGCCCCGTGGAGCCCTAATTCCAGTAACACCCTTGGATTGCATCCACTTTTCCCAAGGCTCTCTCCCAAGACTGAAGGCTCTGAGGAGTGCCTTTTTGCTGAAAAGAGACACTGAAGACCAGATTCAGCAATATGGCAAAGCTCTTGGTTCTTGTGGGCAGAGGAGCCTGGTGAACAGCTATGAAGGGCAGATTAGTTCTTCCTGATTCACAGGCCTCGGGTATATAAAGTATATCCATGATGGAGAGTCACCAAAACTCACCTTCCCACAATATAGCCTCTGGAGAAATCAGTTCTACATTTAAATATAACAGGTGCATTTAGTTACACCTGTATGTTCATGATTCTATATTTCATGTATTTTCCATGATTCTAATACCTAATAAAGTCAGGCAATTCATTATTTTAAAGACATAAACAGAGAAATTTAATCTCAAAACATCTTATCTACCATGGACAACAGTCTAGGTATGAGAAAAACTAGACTGAAATAAATATTTTCCTCATCATTTAAGTTGAAAAATAATCCTTGACATGTTTTTGGACAAGTTCACCTAATACAATATGTTGAATATTATCATTGGCAATAAAAAGTGAAAAAAATAAGGAAAATTTATATCCTGTATTATCGCTCTCTTCCAATCTTCGAGGGGCTAATCCAACATAATTTGATATTAGCCATTAATTGATTCCCACCTTATATTTATTAAGATATTGTAAAAACAAGAAGTGAAACATCGAAAATATCATCTCACATTGCTTAATCTGTTAATGGTTAACTGGTAAAAATGGCATCAGTGCAATGGACGAAAGAAATGAGTAGCAATAACCAACTCGAGGTAATTTACCTTTTGACATTCTCTTTCCTCTATGGTTCCATCCTAACTGTGCCAATAGCTCATTTAATTTCTTCAGAAAAGGCAGGTAATTAAAAAATGATTTGTTCTTCAAAATTCATTACAGTTTCTTAATACAATCTAGAATCTCGAATTTTTCCTACTTTTCATTTAAATATAGAATAAATTTTAAAGTGCGAAAACATATTTGCATAAAACTGTGGCTAGTTTTCAAAGGTTTTGTGTTTATACAAATTATAGAAAGGTAGACCAATTAAGTTTTTAGAGTCTAGATAGATTGCTCCCTCTTCTGGTAAATCAATATATTTCAAACATGAAATATTGAATGTGTGGCATTTGGTTTAGAGTAGTTTTAACCATTCAGAGAAATAAATGTTACTGTAAACTGTTTAAAATAGATTGTAATTAATTAGAAAAGCCCCCAACTGAGACCTTAGAGGGTAGTTTTAAAATAGCATCTCTTAGGACTAAAGTTAAGTTTCTCACCTTTGGTTAGTGAAAATTTTTTACCCTAAAAACACTTTCAGTATTCCCTGATCACTACTCTTGCGTCTAATTATGATTCAGATTGAAATTCGAGGGGTCTGGTAAGCACTGTCTTGGGGTGGGGGTGGATGAGAGAGGAGACCACTGAAGCAGAAATATGCTTTTCAGCTGCATTATAAAGAGATCCGAAAGAAGATATTACCAAGACTCACTTTCCCCTGAGGTTTTATTTATTTAATTTTGCCTCCTGCTCAGCAGGGCAGATCAGGAAATGCGGATCATGTGACAGAACATATTTTAATCAAAGGAAAGCCAACCAGGCACTCACTTCACAACAAACGATGAAAATGAATTTTCTGTTATTTTTTTCTTCCTCTGTCTTGTTCGACTCTCAGTCATTACTGAGAGTCATTCATTAATGAATGGATTGTGTCTCGAGTCAATTTGTAAATCATCGGCTTGGAATTTGTAGATCTTTTTTTCAGAGAACCAAGGTTGTAAATGGTGGTTATTCTCTTTACTAGTTATTGAAAAGTCCAATACATATGTAATGTAGGAGGAAAGAGAAATTATTACTTTACCACCTGGTATGAAGAGGGAAGAGTTATTCTGGGAAATACCTTGGGAGGCTCCTTTGGAGGAGGAAAAACTAGCTGGAACCCTGAGGATTGACTTTGCAAAGAAGTACCAGACTAGAAGCGTGCTTTGTGCTGCAAAATAAGGGAACTGGGAGAGCAGTAAGAGAAAGCCTGTGCACAGCATGAGCATAGCAGAAGACCAGAACCTTGGGGAAAAGGTCATGAGTGACCATCCCAGAGTCAGCAGAACAAAGAACTTCTAAGAAAGTGATGTCTTATTTCGCAAAAACTCTGTCTTCTCCAACTTTGCTCTAAAGTAGTGAGAAGGCTGGCGCCCTCTAGAGGATCTTTCTAGAAATTTGTTAGGGTTTTGGGTTTGGGGAGCTATTTAGTTTGATGGTTTGTTTGGGGGATGGGGAAGATGCGCCTGGCCTGGTGTGGCCAGTGGCTAGGGATGCTAGACAACCATGAATGCCCTTATTCAAAGTGAGCTCTCAGAGTATTTTCCTAAACAAAATATGTCTCTACTTCCAGATGTTACAATAATGATTTCTTCAGTCAGCTACATTTACTACATCTACGCGTTAATTAGTCTTTTAAGCTTGAGTTAAGAACCTTACCATTATTTGTGGCCTTTTTTCTTAAGAAAATGAGAGAGAGAGAGAGAGGGAGAGAGAGAGAAAGAATGCATAGTTTTATTATAAATTACTTTCGTTTTATTTCTCCTTGTTGTTATAATGGCGACACCACATTTATTTTTTAATTATTAAATGCCCAAGTTAAAAATAACTGATGTGGGATAATAACCAGCCATAAAAAGGAACAAGGTATCAATTCACACAAAAACATAGTCAAAAAGGTAAACAGCTCTTCATTAAGTTCTAACCAAAACATTCCCTCATTTTGTATGGTCGTCACATGCCCAGAAAATGTAGTGTCTACTAAGACTGTAAAAAAATTCTGTGTTTTTTATCAAAAAGAAAGGTTCTAGTTCACATAATTATAAACAGATTTTTTTCACCTATGTGAAAGCCTAGCGAGATATTTGAAAGAGGTGCATGATCTGAAAAAATTCCTTAATGTAGAGGATGTCCCTGCAAATTAGGCTAGTAAACTGCTACATTATATCAAATTTCCACTTTTAAAATTAATTTGTATTCTCATTATATTTAAATTTAAAATGTCTATAGTTGATATAGATAATCATGATACAGTAACTTACATAAAGTTTTAGTTATTAACTTCAAAACTAAAAAACTAACTATATTACCAAAAAAAAAACTGAGATGAAATTTCCTGACTATCATTTTGGTTTCATACAAAGAAATCTATAAAACCTAATTAATTTATTTTCCTTTTCACACATAGTTTTGAAACCTGAGTCACGTAGCTGGGTGAACTTGAACATGTACATAAAATATCAGAGATGAGTAAGCTAGGCCATTATTTACTCATCTTTAAGATGCTCTGTGGTGTTTTTAGGCATAAAAATATGTTTAAAGTATTTTCTACAGTGCCTGACACAGAAAGAAACAATGGTAGCTAATTATTATAAGGATAATTCATTTTAGGGGACTTATTTTTAAACTCTGAATGTATATGTCATTTATTGGAATATAGTGATTTTTTTTCTTTAGCTGGAACAATTTGAGCAAGAAAATAAATAAAGTACATCAGAATATAACTCAACATATAGAATAAGTATCCCTGAGTCCATACTGATATAATTGCTTGAATAAATAAATAAATGGGGGAGAATAGACAGATCTCTCTTGCAGAAGAATTCCCGATAATTCCTGTAGATAAGCTGCCTCAAAGAGGTAGGGCATAACTCCTCGCTCCTTAAGTGTGAGCTTGTGCATAGGGACTATCTTCCAAAGTATACAGTATAGAAAGAAGCATAAAAGAGTAACTTTACAGTGGAGACACCTGTCAAATACTATTTCCGTCAGGTGATCAAGGTCAACATCAACAATGATAAATCATGTTGAGAGTATGTACCCTTGATATGATGTGATGAAAATCACACCTTACCTCTGTGGTCTTCCTCCCCAAATCATGTAACCCCTGTCTAATCATAAGAAAAACATCAGTGGAATCTTAAATAAGGACATTCTATAAAAGAACTGACCAGTACTCCTCAAATCTGTCAAGGTCACTGAAAATAAGGAAGTCTGAGAAACTGTGACAGCTTAAGTAGGAGCCTAAAAGGACATGATGTTAAATGCAATGTGGTATCCCAGACGGGATTTCAGAACAGAAAAAGGACATTAGGTCAAAACTCAGAAAATCTGAATTAAGCAGAGGTTTTAGTTAATGATAACGTATCGATATTTGTTCATTGACTGTAACAAATGTACCATATTAATATAAGATTTTAAAAATATGAGAAACCAGTAGGGGTATACGAGAACTCTTTGTACTATCTTCACAATTTTTTTAAAAATCTAAAACTGTTCTTATTAGTATGCTAAGTGAAATAAGTCAAATGGAGAAAGTCAAATACCGTATGATCTCACTCATAAGTAGAAGCTAGAAATAACAACAACAACAAACAAACACGTAGATACAAAGATTAGATTGGTGATTACCAGAGGGGAAACGGGGAGGGAGGAGGGTGAAAGGGATGACAGGGCACATGTGTATGGTGATAGATGGTAATTAGTCTTTGGGTGGTGAACACGATATAATCTACACAGAAATTGAAATATAATGATGTACACCTGAAATTTACATAATATTGTAAACTGATGTTACCTCAAAAAAAAAAAACCTGTTCTTAAATGAAATGTTTATTTAAAAAATGTCTTAAATCTTAGATCTTATTTTCTAAATAACATAATCCAATGAAAAAAATTAAGGCTTCTTGGAGAAATGTCATATTAAAGGCTGGGACAAGGTAAATGTAAGATGAACTGGGAGCATTTGTTTTTCCAGAAAGTAAGGAGGCACTGCCCTCAAAAAACAACAGCAGCAAAATATAGAGGAGAGTATGTCAGAGGATACAGGAACCAACCTGAAAGAACTCCCAGCAGCCAAAGCCAAGACGATTTGAGCAATAAAACAAATAATGATAGTATTGGTTATAACCCAAAGAATAAAATAAATATTCACAATATTATAAGCAAATTATTGAATAAATAAATGAATGAGAGGAGGAAGAGAAAATCTTCCTTACAGAAAAATTCCAAATAAAATATTTAGGTAATTCCTATTTCCAGGAGGTGGAGCTTAACTCTTCTCCTCTTGAGTGTGAGCTGGAATTAGTGACTTGCTTTAAAAAAATAGAGTATGGAGAGGGAAAAATAGTAACTTCACAGTGGAGAAACCTGGCAGATACCACCTTAACCAAATGATCAACATTAACATCACCAATGATAAATCACATTGATATCGTGCAACTCCTGATATGACATAATGAGAAGGGCACTTCACCCCTGTGGTATTTTTCCCCCAAATCCATAATAACACTTAATCATGAGAAAACTTTATACAAACTCAAATACAGAGACATCCTACAAAATACCTGACCAGTACTCTTCAAATCTGTCAAAATCATAAAAATCAAGAAAAAATTGAACCTGTCACAGATCACAGGAGAGTAAGTGCAATGTGGTGTCCTGGAGAAGATCCTGGAACAGAAAAAGGACATTACAGGAAAACTGGTGAAGTGCAAATAGTGAAGCCTGTACTTTAGTTAACAGTATTGTACCAATGATAATTTATTAGTGTTTTTTTTTTTTTTTTTGCTGAGGAAGATTTGTCCTGAATTAACATCTGTTGCCAATCTTCCTCTATTTTGTATGTGAACTGCTGTCACAGCACAACCACTGATAGACGAGTGGTGAAGGTCCGTGCCCAGGAACCAAATCTGAAGCGTGCTGGACTTAACCACTAGGCTACCAGGGCTGGCCCGATAATTTCTTAGTTGTAATAAATGTGCCCTGGTTATGTAAAATATCACTGTTAGGGGAAACTGACTGAAGGGTGCATGAGAATTCTATCTACAATCTTTGCAACTTTTCTGTAAATCTGAAACTCTTCCATAATAATTGTCTTTTTAAAATAGCCACATGAATTAGTGAAGCTATGGACCTTTTGAATTCAGACATGAGAAAATCGACAAAAAGAGAGGAGCAATGGCTTGCTTTGTGTCTCAAAGCTATCAAGTGACGGAAAAGAAAGTGCCCCAAATGAGACCTGCATTTTGAAATGTCACCAAAATCTTAGAAAAGCAGATAAAGAGGTATTAGAAATAATCATTTTCCAAACACATGCAGTTTTGTAATTAATGCGTGAAAATAAGTATTCAAATGTTTACTTAAAACAAAATGTTTACCTAAGACAAAATTTTAGAAGCTTCTGTAGTGACCCCAAATTTTTTTTAGCTGCTCGGTTCTCAAGAGCTTTTTATTTTTTCAATTTTTTATCTTTTATTTATTTATTTTTAATAAAAATTGTATATATTTAAGGTGTACAACATGATGATTTTATATACATATACATAGTGAAATGATTACTACAGTGAAGCTAATTAACATATCATCTCCTCACAGTTACCATTTTTTGTGTGTGATGAGTGCACTTGAAACCTACTCTGTTAGCATATATTCAGTGGTCAATACAGTATTATTAAGTATAGGCATGATGCCCATACATTAGATCTCTACACTAATTCATCTTACAGAACTGCAACTTTGTATTCTTTGACCAACATCTTGCCATTCTCCTCACCTCCTCAGCCCCTGGTAACCACCGTTCTCTCTGCTTCTATGAGTTCAACTTTTTTCAGGAGATTTTTAAAGCCTAACTTTATCTGACAACAAGTATCCAAAGAAAAGCTTCTACAGGGATTTGTTTTAATTCTTTAGAAGGAAAAAAAAAAGAAATATAGAGTAAATGAGTTTTAGAACCCTCTATACATCATTAACCTCAAGAAAATTGTTACATAGTTTAAATTTTCAAGTAAACTGAATCTTGCACTTTGATGTACTTATCCATCATTGAATACTAACAAAGTGTCTGGCAGGTCTTCTGTTCATTCATAATCAGTATAAATACAGATTGCAGTATCTTTTATGCATTGTGCAAAAACCTACAGCTTCAAGCCTAGACCATATGTTCTCATCCATAGTTGTCTCATCATTGCTTTTCAATGAACACGTATTTCTAAGGCCTTTTTCTTATCCTTTCCACAGTTAATCATTGCTTTAGGGATTTGTTTTGACGTCATGTACATTTAGGGAAAACTTAGAGGTTTGAAATATAGAATTAGACTCACAGGGCCCGCCCGGTGGCACAAGTGGTTAATTGCGTGCACTCCGTTGCGGCGGCCCGGGGTTCGCGGGTTCTGATCCCCGGTGCCCACCGACGCACCGCTTGTCAGGCCATGCTGTGGCGGTGTCCCATATAAAGTGGTGGAAGATGGGCATGGATGTTAGCCCAGGGCCAGTCTTCCTCAGCAAAAAAAAAAAAAAAAAAGTGGACGATTGGCAGATGTTAGCGCAGGGCTGATCTTCCTCACAAAAAAAAAAAAAAACAGAATGAGCCTCACAAATTTACAGCCAGCCACTAGAGTAATGCTTTAGCTTTCTAATAGGAGAGGCAAGAAATTTACAGTAGGAAATATGTTGAATATGTTTTTAGAAAGACAGGGACCAAGTACTATCTTGCCATTGCTGAACCACTTATTAAAATTGAACATTAACTTACATTTATGTGTGCCATATTCTTTCTCTCTCTCTTTGTCTTTGCGAATAAAGAAAGGAGCAAGAACACTTTGACCCTGTTATGTTGAGAATTGCCTTCCCTACATAACTACAGTAAGGTAGCCTGCCTTTACTCAATGCATGAAAGAAACGGTGCACTCTATTTTGTCAATAAAATTCTCACTTGCTATTTCTACGCTAAGGGATAGCAATGAGAAGAATTGGAATGGGGTCACATGGTAAATCAACGGGCACTCATGGAACCACTATCTTTTCATCACTATGATCCCAATCAGCATCAGTATTACAACTACATCGTTTGAAATATTACAGAGGCATGGCCTTGGCAAGAAAAGTTGAGATAATAGATTTCTTTGTACTACAAATATTACATTTCTTTACTTAAAATTGTCACCGTCTGCTTACCTCACAGGTGTTAAATGATGGAATGGTGTGAATGAAAATCTTGTATTGCTAAAAAGCTTTGAAGACTCGTGCTTCATTCTTCAAGTTATCTCTAATCACTTAATTTTCCAAACTGTTTAAATGAGTTTTTGTTTTTCCAAATTGTATAAAGGGATTACTAGCTTCAAATTTTAGGGGATTTTCTCCATTTAGGTCACTGGACTATTCCCAGGTTCTCATAACAGGGTATTTTTATTAAGATGGAGATACTTTGAAAAACTATCTTTTATAGTAACAAAATATCATCAATAAATATTTGTAGACCACATTTGCTAATTGGAAAAAAGTTAAGCAAATAGACTTTTGTTTAGCAAATCCTAGGTTTGGGAGAGAATTAAAGAGTGGACCTTCTCCATTTGAGCTAATCTACTATAGAACTTACATATTCTATAAGAACCATGTTTTGCCACTTTTTAATATAATTTGAAATTTACCGGACTGAAACTACTTTCTTCTCTAATTTTCACCCATCCTGCAGAAATAGCCAAGAGAGTATGGCAAGAGTGATTTAGGCCCCATTCACTTACTTATTCAGCAAACGTTTGTTGAGCATCCATCAGCTGATAAGTATTTGACGTTCAGATTTGGTACTGTTCTATTGACACCAAGTCTCTCATATTCTTGTGAAAAGTAATTCTAGTTGTTTTCTGCTCCAACAATGATTAGGAAAAGTTCTAAGTTCTGTTTATTATTGCCTCACCTTGAGGGATGAGAAAAAGGTGGTAGGACTCAGCTTGTTATGAGGACTGTCCAAACGAATACTATGTATGATTGTCTCATTTAGGAAAAAGAAGTCTAAATGGCTTTAGTTTAGAATATGTTGTTTTTAATGATTTTGTGTACATCATTGAGACCTGGCAATGGAATTGTTTTGATTTCAAGTCATAAATTCAAAAAATGAAGAAAAATACAGTAGAATTGATAAATAAATATATTAATTTAAAAAATGGAAAATTTTCAGAGGAATCGCAAATGTTTAAAATTGACCAGAATTAGAATATTTGAATAGCAAGTGACCATGGGAGAAACTGAGAAAGTTGCCAAATATCACCACTCTACCCCCACAAAAAAACACTTGGTCAGAATGAATTTAATGTGAAATTCTTTCAAACTTTAAAACACTAAATGTGCACATTCTATTTAAAATGATCCACAGAAAATAGAATTTTTTTCCTGAAGACATGTACAAAGCTATATAACCCTGAGAAAACATTATAGAAATACTTTAAAAAATATAGAGAAAAAGAAAGAAAAAATGGAAAAATTAAAAGCAATAGATCAATATTACGATCACTTGAGACTCAAAATCTGAAATAAAATTTAGCAAATTGAATTCAGCAATATATTAACATGAAATCATTCAGTACGGTTAGGAAAGTTTTATTTTAAGAACTCAGTAGGATTGAACGTTGGGTAATCTATGGTTATAATTCACAACAAAAAAGATACTTGAAAAAAATGGTATGATAACCTTGATACATTTCAAAAAGTTGTCTCACAAATCTTCAGATTGATTTTAGACTGATAATGTTATTAATAGAATAAGAATCAAAGGATGGTTTAGAAATTCCTATCTATTTCAAACTAACAGCCAAGATTGTTTAGGAGTTTGGATTAGTGTCGTTCCCATTAAAATAAGTTTAATAATCAAGATAAGGTAATTTCTTTAACAAACAGCCCCCAAATTTTAGTGACTTACCCAATAAAAGTTGCTCATGCAACTTTTCAATATGAGAGTTCTCGGTTTGGCAGTTCTACTGGGCAGCTGTCCTCTAAGTGTTGACTCAAGAATCAGACTTCTCCTCTTTTTGGCCTCAACGTCCACTAAGGAATCAGAACTTTTGGCCTCTAGTCTCAAACAGGAAAAAAGAAAGAGGAAACAAGATCATCTGGGAAGTTTTTAGGAAACAGGCTTGAGAGTGATGTACCATTCTTCTGCCCACATCCCATCCAATTATGTGGTCCCACTTGACTAAAAAGGAGGATGGAAAATACAGTCTAGCTGTGTACCAAAGAGGATAAGGGAATGGGGTTGGTAAATGCATAGTAGTCCCTGCCTTTATGAGAAATAAGTGAAGGCTGCCTTTTATTGCTTTTTTTGAAGAATCATTCCAGAAATATTAGCTAATACAACCATCTCATATAGTTACAAAATGGTAAAAATACTGGCAAAAGGTAAAAAAAAAAATTATAATTATTTATTGATGACCTAGTATAAAAAGACCAAAAGAACCAACTGAAAAGCTATTAGAAATCATAGGAGTTCAGTAAGCCTACCAGTTGTAAATGATTACACAAAATCCAATGGCTTTCTTATATAACAGTAATAATCAGTAGAAGAATATAGTGGAAGACATTTAGAAATACACATAACAAGAAATTTTTTTTAAAAGTCCATAAGGCTTATAGGAATTAACCTTCAAAATTATAGAAAAGCCTGAGAGAAACCCTGAATAAATGGAGAAACATGTTTCTATGATGCATATTCAGTAGAGTAAATATGTCTATTTCTCCTAAATAAATTTAATGCAATGTCCGCCAAACTCTCATGATAATTTTGTTTTAATTTCATGATATTGTTCTAAGATTCAAGTGAAAGGCTAAGTACATTAGAAAATTTTCAAAAAGTTGCTATATCAGACATTAGGATATATTATAAAGTTACAATATTCTAAAAAATGTATAATGGACAACAGAGAACAGAACAAAAAATGTATTTTAAAAACCCAACATTAAAATAACTGTAAAGTGTGAAAATGATGACTCTCATAGTTATATGATGAAAACAGCAGGGTGAATCAGAGGGGAAAAACTCAGATTTTCAATAAACAGTATTCGTTTGCCAAAACAAAATCAATAAGACCAATTCCTTATATTTACATAATATATTAAAATGTATTCCATATTAATTACAGAATTAAACAGATCACAAAGTCAGTAAAAATAATACATAGTATCCCGCACTAGAGAAATTATTTTTAAAGAAATGCCAAAGGTAGAATTCACCTACTGATTCCTTGTTTGTTTTTTTAATTCTAAAATGTTCACTAAGCGCCTAATACGTGCTAAGCACTAAAGATCAGTCATAAATTATTTTCCATGTTCTGACAACCTAAATAATTGCATAAATATTTAGTACAGCTGTGAATATCAACGTGAAGGATAATTAGTAATAGGAAGATATGAGAATACATAACTAGGAGAAAGAACCTACTTTGGAGTGTAAGGGAATGGTTCTCTGAGGAAGTGACATCAAAGCTTAAACCAAAAGTTAAGCAGAATTTAGTCAGGCAATAAAAGAGAGATGATTAATATAATAAATAAATATATAATTTAGACAAGAAAAATACTACTGACTTTTCCATATTTAGAATTTTTTCCCTTTACCTTAAGAGCTATGGGAAGTCATTGGAAGGATCTGAGGTAAACAGGTTTGGATTTTGGCTGTAGTGTGTAGAATGAACTCAAGAGAGGCATGAGGGGCAGAGGGAAGAAGTCTGGGTGAAAGAAGAGGGCTTGAACCACGGCAGTGACTGTTGGTAGCTGGGGAGCTGGAGAGAGCGTTTAGATTCATTACATATTTTAGAGGAAAAATCCACCAGGCATAGTAATGAATTAGATGATGGGAAGAGAGGGAAATGTAAAAGATGACTCCTCAGTTTCTGAGACGGGCAATGTGTGGCTGGAGGTTCCATTTCCTGAGCTAAGACACTCTGGAGGAGCTGTTTATTTAAGCTAAGGGGAAGTCAGGAGCCTTGAACATTTGAGTTTAAGAAGCCTGTGAGACTTCTAATTAGAGATAACTCAGAGAATATTAGATGAAAAGGCCTGGAACTCAAAGTATTCTCACCTAGATTGAGTCCCAATCATGGGTGTATATAGACAGAAAAGAACAATGACATGGTTCAAGGATAGAGTGGGAATTAATATGCGGGAATTGTGAGCAGTGTGTGTGTAAAAGAAGAGAATGAGGGCCTATGACTCAAGACAGAGGAATTCTACCACTTAAAGATCATGTAATGTGACTGTAGGTGAAGGCTTTCAGGATTCTGAAAGTAGCTTCAGTTTGAGAGATTTATACATTTTGAATAAAACAGAGAAATGAAAAATTCAGGTTTTAAGAAAGAACAATTTTCCATTTGAATTCACTATCACTACTTCTTTTTCCCATATCCTACTCTTAAGTGTGAAGAGACTATTCTGAACAGTTTAATGGATAGCTCTTTAATTCCCAATAAATTCTGTCATACAGTAGCTTTCTACTCATTGAATTAATGGCATCCATGATTGCTGAGGTTGGAGGATAAGGTCTAAAACAACAACTCAGCTTGTGTTTCAAATATATTGCTTTTTAGTTCATAGGTAATAATCTTAGATCATGATATGTAAAGGAAAAGTTTTTGAGTTTAGACAACTTCTTCTTCTTCAAAAAAAAGCCCTGCTGAAAAGTAATAATGCAAAGAAAATAATGTTTTAATTTGTAATTGGTACTGTATATAAATATATTTACCACAGTGCAACATCTTTCTGAAAGAAAATGATGGCTAAAATAAGAGCAAATTGTGCAAGCATCTACTATATAGAATTTAAAATTTACACATTCAAATATTATTTATAGCCATGTCATCAAAACAGCTTTTTGTACAAAGTATCCTTTAAAAATGACCTAGACAGTCATATATTCAGTCATTCATTTGTTCAGCAATTATTTGCTGAGTATCTCCTATGCTTTAATAACCGTGTTAGGGATTTGCTGTCTTGAGGTACTGATACAAAAGGAAGTAATATCCAAGCTGAGACCTAAAAGTTTAGCAAAATAAGAACAGATGGTGAAGGAAATAGGAGTGAGAAGCACATACCAGGCAGAGGTATTATATATAAGCAGAGGGCATATAACTCTTAAGAAGGCTAAATGGTTAAAGAAGACCATACATTAAAGAAATAAAAAGAGTGGTAGAAAGGCCTAGAATAACAGCAGAAAGCCAGAGGCTTTCTCAGTCACTTGAAGGAGTTTGAACTGTGTTCTAAGGACAATTGAGATTCATTGATCAGAATTTTAAAACAACTTTATTGAGGTATAGTCTACATATAAAATTCACCCATTTCAACTGTACGATTCTATGATTTTTAGTAACTTTACCAAGTGGTATCACCATATCTCAGTTTTGGAACATTTCATCCCCCCAATAAGACCCATCATGCCCAATTATATTCACTCCACATCCCCCTCCCAAGACCCACTAACCTGCTTTGTCGCTATACATTTGTCTTTCTTGGACATTTCATGTAATGGATTCATATAACACGTAGTCTCTTGTGTCTAGCTTCGTTCAATAGATATAATATTTTTGAAGTTCATTCATGGTGTAACGTGTCAATAATTCATTCTTTTCTTATTATTCAGTAGTATTTCATTTTATGGATATACTACATTTTATTTACCCATTCATCAGTTGATGGGCATGTAGGTTGTTTCCAGTTTTCGGGGATTATGAATAACGCTGCTATGACTATTCATATACAAGTCTTTGTGTGAACACGTTTCATTTCTCTTGAGTAGATACCTAATGCTGGGTATCTCTTACTGAGTTGTGTGGTAGTTTTATGTTTAACTTTTGACTGACCAGATTTTCATTAAGATGAATCATTCCAATCCTAGTATATTTAAGATTTATTTTTAAACCATATGCCTTAATTTTTTAGGATCATCTCAGTAAATGTTTGATAAATTCTTGGATAATATGGATTGAGATACTCAAAATTATCTTGATCTTATCACCAAATGATTCTAAATATTAGAAAAATTGACTTAATTTTTAGGTTTATGTTAATGTTAAAAAGTAAAAACATGAAATGTTTAAGGGAAGCTCTATAATTATTTGGATGACTGGACAGAATAGTTGTTCAAACCTTAGAAGATAGTGTGCGAGATTCAGAGAAAATGTGTGAAATATTTGTTGTTTAGACAAGCGTACAGTACTTAGTAGGTATTTTGAAATGTCTTCAAGTTCAACAATCAATGTAGGTCCTTTTTTCACCTCACCCAGGAGAGTGAGGCAGAAATTCATTGTCACTCAGAGGTGACTGAGGAAATTTCTGGTAACTGATAAGATAATCAGTTCTATAATTTACCTTCTTATAACTTAAATTTTGAAGAGTCTCACCTAAGAATTATTTCTAGGAAAACTTTGTGTTATTAGTTAATCATAAAAGAGCCTTATTTTTCTCTTGAAACTACCATTCTACATTTCTATTTTGATAATAAATTTTACTTGGCTTTGATTCTTTTTTCTCAGTTCAGGCCTTGCTGGTATTTGTTTAGAATTGTACCCCTAAATTTAAAGGAAAGCCATTTCCTTTAATATAATATTACTATAATATTACTATAATATTATAATAATCTATAATAATCTATAGTAATAATACTATAATATTATAGTAATCTCTTTTTCATATTCTCTGATACATTTTTGAATCGTGCATGAGGTAATATTCATTTCAGCGTGAGGTCCCTTAGAAAGTTAGTTATTAATTATAGTGGGACACCAAAGAGTCCCAACGAGTTAACAAACATGACATTTCAAGAAGGGTTTTATTGTTAGTGGGGTTAACATGAGACGACTAAACAGAACAGAGTAACCATTTATTACTGTCCATTGCAACGTCACTCCAATGGGAGCGCAAGAGGAATAAGATGGCCGAGTGTGGAGGATGGTACTGGAGCATCTCTGCGACTCTCTGGTCTTGGAGTCAGGGTGTTTGACTTAAGATCACAGCACTCAATTATATTTACCAGCTGGGTTTTCTGTACTTCACTTTTCCTCTTGTAAAATAAGTAAAATAAATTACATCCCCACGGTTTGTGGTGAGGAGTAAATAAAGGGTCAAGGCACCTGCCACAGGACAGGTGCTCTGTTGATTTTCTTCCTTCATTAGATCATGTAGCTAGATAATACCTTCCTCAAAAAGTGGCAATAATATAATATGTATATTTATTTATAATATATATATATTTCCAGTAGATGATATAGCACATGGCAAATAATAAACACATAATAAATGTATGTGTTTATATAGAAATAAAGACATTAGTAACTATAGTACTTAAATTATAAAATGGGAAGAAAGATAATTTTGGTTAGAGACCCAACCCAAGGCTTCCCAAATTATACCATGTGTATGTGTAGGGAAGGTAACTTTCTGTGCTTTTCAACAACTAGTCCTTCTCCAGACATTCTACCTCTTTCCAGCATCTAAACCTAATCATACATTCATTTGTAACTATTCTCCATAAGTGAACATCTACTGTTTGGGTAGGGACAGGTTGCTGGATATTTGGACAATGATAGAGCCAAATGATCCACGATATTTGTGATAGAAATATTTACTTTTATGAGAGCACCAGGATAGAGAGAATTATTCATTCAGCAAATAATTATTGAATGTCTAACATATGCATGGAAGTGTTCTAGTCACCTAGAGCTACAGCAGTGAATAAAACAGATAAATTTAACTTCTCTCAACTTTATTACATACTAGAAAAAATGACACAAATAAATAATATAATAAATAAGTGGATTATATAGTGTTTTAGGTGGAGACAAAAGTTTTGGGGAAAAAAGCATAAATCAGGGACAAAAGACTAGCTGTATTGGTCAGGGAGAGAGTTGTAATATTAAGTAGATGAATAAAGTGGACCTCATTAGGAGATGAGATTTGAGCAAAGTATTTAAGGAGGTGAAGGATTAATCTAATGGACATTTGTGGAAAAGGGATTCCCAGCAGGCATTGGGAACAATCAGAGGAAAGGTCCTAAGAGGAAATGTGCCTAGAACCCTATCAGGAGGAAGAAGTAAGAGATGAACAAGACAACTAAAGAGAGGCCAGGTCATGAGGGCCCTGTCAGCCTCTGAAAGACTTTGGCTTTACCCTGAGTGAAATGAGGAGACATTGCAGCATTTTGAAAGACACAACATGATATGATTTAGATACTAAAAGGTCCACTCTGACTGCTATATTAAAAAAGACTGCAGGTAGATAAGGATAGAAACTGAGGGATACAGTAGGAAGCAATTGCAGAGAACTGGGCCTTAGATAATGATGGCTTGGATAATTTTAGCAACAGTGGAGGTGGTGAGACGTGGTCAGATTTTGGATATATTTCAATGGTAGAGTCATGAGATTTTCCTGGAAGTTTGGAGGTAGGATGTGTGAGGAAGAGGAGTCCAAAAGAATCCCAAGGTTTCTGTTCTGAACTTCAATGATAGAGGCAACTGAGACTGGGAAGATAAAAGGTAGAGCAGTTTGGGGGAAATATTAGGAACTCGGTTACAGAGATACTAAATTACAGATGTCACATCCAAGTGGAGGCAGCTGGATAAATAAATCAAGAGTCAAGAGAGAGTTCTAGGATGGAGATACAAATTTTGAGCTTATTAGAAAATAGATGATATTTAATGGTATTCATATGTGATAAGATCATCAAGGCAGAAAATGTAGATGGAAAAGAGTACCAAAAATTAAGCTCTACAGGCACATTACACAAAGATAATTTCACAGTAGTAAATGTAATCTAGCTAGCATGCCCAGTTAATACATAAAGGATTGTAGATGTCTCCAGGGTGTGCTTACTTGCTAAAGAGTAAACAATCTAATATTGAATCATCACAACCAAGGTTGATCCCAAAGGGAGAATCCTTAGAAGGCTAGGGTGGTGTGAGTTCATTAGGTCTTGGCCAACCCCCTTTGAAAGGAGAAATGAGAATAAAAATAAGAGGATAGCCTGATTAATTGGCTGACTCCAATCAAATGAAGATAATTTCCAAATAATCCACAGGATTTTGCTACAGATGTGGCAAACCAACTTGTTTTGCATTACTGCAAACATGCATGAGTTTACTGAGTTCTTTAGTCCCTTGCAAAGATTTTATAATCTGAAAATTACAGAAGGACATTCATGCAGTGGCTTCAGTGTAAAAACATCATTTATGCCAGTTGTATTTTCTTTGGCAGAAATTTCATGAGTTCCCATTTCAATTTCAAACAGCAGGAGAGTATACGTGACTCATAATGTTTATTTTTTACCTTCATTTAGTAATCATTGTCTTAAATGAGAGCTTTCAACTTTTCATAGTGATGGTTGAAGTCCTAGGAATTCAGCTTATTTTTCAGCATATCATGGGAAGGAACTGTTCTAATGATGACAATGACAGAGAGAGAGAGAGAGAGAGAGTGGAATAGTGTTTTTTCATCTCCATACTACCAACAAACCTCCTTTGGCTTTTGGTGGTTCCCCATCCGTTTTCGTAGAAATATGTTTATTATGATCACATGATCAATGGGTTCTCTAAGGAGGTTTCAGTGACACAATAAAGAGGAAATAAAGAATAATACGTAATAAAGGAGAGCGATATGTTGTTAGGCTTACGGGTCATCTCCTGTGATGCCTTCAGTAAGAGAAATGAGAAAGTTTGGCAGACAAGAAAAATTAAAACCGGATGATTAGAAGCCCCATTCAGACAAATAGGTATGGAGTTCCGGGATTGACAAATAAACTTGCTTTCTAAATAAATTTGTTTTCTTTTTGCAAAACAAGGAGGGCATTTTCCAACTATCTCTACCTGTTTTTACGAATTCCTGCTTAGGACTTATCTGATCCATTCCATGATATTTCACTCGCGGAGGTGTTTTTCCGAGTCCTTCCAGTTTTGCGCATCTGCCAGCTGCTTTTCACCACCTCAGCCACAGCTGGTCTATTCATCTGCTTATGTTGCTCAAGTTAGTGGAAGACGTGACCTTGGTTTGCCTTGTGAGATTTCTTATTAGCAGTGAAAAGGTGCTTTGGCCTCAGATTTCACTGTTTACTCTGTTCAAGTGAAAAATAAAAGAGCACAGCTTTACTGTGGAATTAAAACTGCTTTTATTAAAATGAGAATTCCTTTTATTTTTTGAAAAAAAATTACACAAAACTTTTATGAAGTTCTTTTTCTAGATTTACCAACTCTATTCCTCTCCTGCATTCCTCAGAGGCAACCACAGTTTTAACATGTAGCCCTAAAATCCATGATTTTTGTCATTTATACACTTATGTACATATCTAAATATTATACATAGTGTTGTTTCATCATACAAAATTTTCCATAAGTAGCAATGCACTGCACATATCTTTGAGCGACCAGCTTTTTTATTTCAGATATTATATTCTTAACATCTTTCCATGCTGATAGCTGTAGCATTCATTCATTTATTATAACAGCTCTATTGTTTTCCATTTTGGGAATAACCACACACTTTTCCTTCTTCCCGTGATGGACACTTAGATTGTTTCCAAATTTTTATTCTTAGAAGGAAGAGAACAATGACCATTCTCTTACATGTCTTCTGGGCATGGGCACGAACTTTTCCAGGATACACTCTTAGAAGTGGAATAGCTTTGTTTTAGGGCATTCAACATTTCTATAGCTGAACGAACGAATTTCCAAAGAGTTTTGGCAATGTACACTCCCATCAGCAGTAGAGACCTTCTTTCCTCACAAGAATACCAACATTTGGAATTGCCAAACTTTTGTTTCCTTGTTTTTAAAAAATTTAATCACTAGGAAGGCTGGGCGTATATTCATATGTGTCTTGTGGCATTGTTCTACTGAGGTTCATGTTTTCCTGAATGATGTTTAGGAGTTCTTTATGTGTATCAAAGCAGTAATACTTTGACTGCCTAAAAAATACAGCAAATATTTTATTCCTATCTGTTGTGTTTTAAACTTAATTAG